>NC_085000.1:33882336-33917336 GCF_963854185.1 Sardina pilchardus | reverse complement strand
ACACGCACACACGCATGCACGCACGCACGCACACACACACTCACTAGTGAAGCTAAAAACATTGTGTCCCTAGCGCATGAGTGATTCACCAGTGAAGCTAAAAACAAAATACGAGTTTCCGACAACAGCACCGTTACCTGTTTGGTGAAATTTTGGATCTTTTTGCTGTCACAGTGGAATAGATATTCACGAGACACACAATCAAACGAACCTCGGTGAGCACACACACACACACACGCAATAATCAAACAAACCTCTGTGAGAACGAACACGAACACACACACACACACACACACACACACACACACACACACACACACACACACACACACACACACACACACACACACACACACACACACACACACACACACACACACACACACACACACACACACACACACACACACATCAAACCTCTGTGCGAACACAAACACAAATTAATCAAATGAACCTCTCTGAGAATTCCCCCCTTTACAGACAATATTGTCAGGGCCTTGCAATGCTGCACACACACACACACACACACACACACACACACACACATCAAATGAGCCTCTGTGGGATTTCCCCCCTTTTTGCAAGTAATGCAGCGTATCAGCTGGAAACATCTGATGACCTCATCAGAGAGCAAATTTAAACAAGAATCATCTTTTTCCTATTGATGATTCTGACAATTCTGGCAATGACTGTTCTCCACCGCGGTGTGTGTGTGTGTATAGTGTGTGTGTGTGTGTGTGTGTGTGTGAAGTTACGCTAAATCCACATGACTTGTCACACCTGAGTCAGCGTCACTAGCAGCATTATGTCATGCGTTGGTTCAGCAGACAGTTTCAACCCAAAGTGACCTGAGGTTGGGCCCCTTGCTCAGAATGACATAGCTAATTACATTATGCTACAAAGGGTTACAGTGTTCCCAGAGCAGCTTAAACACTTCACTCCCACCGCCCTATCACACACACACACACACACACACACACACACACACTACTGCACGCTAGCCCAGCTCCTTAAACATCGCGCTAGCAGCACCATCAAAATAAAGCGCTGTTATTGGGATCTGTCTACCATTTCATGTTTCTGTGGCCCATGACTGAGAAAATACACAATATGGTGTGTGTGTGTGTATGTGTATTCCTTCCATTTCCACCTGTGTCACCCCCCACACCCCCATGCACACACACACACACACACACACACACAAACACCCCCCCACCCTCCACACACTCATGCACAAATAATATACATTTTACTGTACTACAATACACTATTTAATTTATTCTTTATAGTTGAGTTGAGCACAACAAATGTCATTCATTGCTGACAAATCCTGTTATTAGTACATGACAACAAATTTGAGATTGAACTTGTATGTGTGTGTGTGCGGGGTGCATGCCTACAGTACCTTTCCTCGGCACATAGCAAAGAAGCTTGTGTGTGTGTGTGTGTGTGTGTGTGTGTGTGTGTGTGTGTGTGTGTGTGTGTGTGAGCCTACCTTTCCTCGGCACACAGCAAAGAAGCTTGTGTGTGTGTGTGTGTGTGTGTGTGTGTGTGTGTGTGTGTGTGTGTGTGTGTGTGTGTGTGTGTGTGTGTGTGTGTGTGTGTGTGTGTGTGTGTGTGTGAGCCTACCTTTCCTCGGCACACAGCAAAGAAGCTTCCTCCCCGCCCATTTGGCTCGTTCACTCTTTCATAGAAGCCATCAATCACCTGAACACACACACACACACACACACACACACACACACACAGTGCTACGTTCAGATTATGATTCCAGCATCTCAGTGAGATGTGTGTGTGTTCAACTCGATGTTGCATTACATTACATTTGGCAGATGCTTTTTAACCAAAGGGACTTACAACATAGTGAACATTTTAAGCCTAATAAAGCAAATCTAACAACAAAATTGAAAAAGAATAATGATAAAAAGGTAGAGAGCAGCAGGAATAAGTGCTATGAGATGTAAAAAGGTAGAGAGCAGCAGGAATAAGATATGAGAGGGTAGAGAGCAGCAGGAATAAGATATGAGAGGAGATGTGAAAAGGTAGAGAGCAGCAGGAATAAGATATGAGAGGGTCGAGAGCAGCAGGAATAAGATATGAGAGGAGATGTGAAAAGGTAGAGAGCAGCAGGAATAAGATATGAGAGGGTCGAGAGCAGCAGGAATAAGATATGAGAGGAGATGTGAAAAGGTAGAGAGCAGCAGGAATAAGATATGAGAGGGTCGAGAGCAGCAGGAATAAGATATGAGAGGAGATGTGAAAAGGTAGAGAGCAGCAGGAATGAGATATGAGAGGGTAGAGAGCAGCAGGAATAAGATATGAGAGGAGATGTGAAAAGGTAGAGAGCAGCAGGAATAAGATATGAGAGGGTAGAGAGCAGCAGGAATAAGATATGAGAGGAGATGTAAAAAGGTAGAGAGCAGCAGGAATAAGATATGAGAGGAGATGTAAAAAGGTAGAGAGCAGCAGGAATAAGATATGAGAGGAGATGTGAAAAGGTAGAGAGCAGCAGGAATAAGTGGTTGTAAGTGGTGCTATGAGAGGAGATGTTCTCTGAAGACGTTTTTTGAAGATGGAGAGTGATGTCCCTACTCTAGTATGAACAACAGATGAGAAAAGTTTAGATTGGCTTGAGTGTGTCGGTGGCAGAGCTAGACGTCATTCGCCTGAGGAATGCTCGTGTGGTAGCATGCCTGCCTGAGGGCATTCAAATAGGTGGGAGCCGAGCCAGAGAGTACTTGGTATTAGTGTCTTGAATTTGATGCGGGTGGCCAACGGTAACCAGTGTAGCTGGATGAGCAATGGGGTGACCTGCGCCCTTTTGAGTTGGTTTAAGACCAAGTGCGTTCTGGATGGTGGGACACTCTATGAGTAAGCAATTCACAAAAATGCACGAAGGCGTCCTGAAATAAGTGGTTTACTTAGTAATACGTTGTAGTTTAGGCCCAACGTTTGAGACTATGCAGCAATTTAAAAACAGGATTTCTCAGGAACAGCTTGTTTTACAGAACAAATAATGAGGCAAATTGAAGATTTGATGCACTTAACTTAGTCATGACGCTATGAGTGAGTGTGTGTGTGTGTGTGTGTGTGTGTGTGGGTAATGTTTTTGAATGTACAATGTGTGTGTCATAGCAGTGCAACACCCACCTCTGTAAAAGTGGCCTTCCCCCGTGGCTCCACAAACATGGGCTTGATGCTCTCAATGCGCTCAGCGAGGCCATTTCCCTGGAGACACAACAACAGCAATAAGCTAACTGCTAATACCCAACACAACAGCAATAAGCTAACTGCTAATACCCAACACAACAGCAATAAGCTAACTGCTAATACCAACACAACAGCAATAAGATAACTGCTAATACACATCAACATGATGGTATCGCCAAAGATCCTTAATTATTGCTTTAACCCTCTCTGGTATTGCAGGTCTCATCGAAGCACATCAATATCACCAGAGAATGTCTAATAAGGGGAGAACTGCCACTGTCGTTATACTTCCGGTTTTGAAATGGTTGCAGTTCCACGCTGGTTCCATTAGAGGCGCTCACATTTGGAGTGCAGAATGCATGGAGGTCTATGGAGCAATACCCCTCAAAATCCACTTTTCTCAAAATATACATTTTTGTCAATTAATTTGAATGTTGTTTTCGAAAGGGGATGCAAAGAAATTACGTATTGCGAGGTGTTTGAATTTTTAGAGTCACTTATTTGCTTTAAAACGTCTTTTAAAATGTAAATGACATCATACACTCAAGCTTCATTAGCAGAATGCTAGCGTGGTATGGGCAACAACAACTCAACCTGTAAGAAATCGGAAGGACATAAGTACTCGTTCATTCAACTTTTGACCTGAAACCCATGTTGAACTTGCAAAAACTACATTCAAATCTGAGATTTCTCAACGACAATTGGGTGAAAGAGCCTAATTTAGCCGTCTAGCTCCATAGTCAGGGGGCCAATTCTGAAAAGGGCTTCCGTTAAGACTTTTGCGGACATGTTTTGGTACAAGCGGTCAACCTATTTTTTTAGTTAGAAGACACCCATAGGTAAGATATTATGGTGGTTGTCAAGCAAAATTATTATTTTTTTGACTTGTGCAAGCAATTTCAGGCCAATTTTTTGGTTTCCTGCTCAACATGACATACCAACGATAAATGTTGAATATCTCCACAACCACAAGGACCATATAGATAAAAATGGTATGGAATGAAAGCTAACACTCGTGGGATGTCTGCTGAAGTGTCAGAATTAACATTTATTATACAGTATAAGATACAACAGACCTAGAACATGAAAAAAACAATCTCCGCCTAAAGAGAACCAGTTTTCAAAGTGAATATCAGATTGGAAACATAACATAGCATTCCAAAACCTCTATCAATCAGTACCCCTATCTATGGGAATGAGTCAAGCCAAGTTTAAAGCTTGTAGGGAGAGACAGTGCACTGCTGCACATGTTGTAATACTTTAATGTTATGGCGAAAATGTAGAACTGTAGATGGTGGTCTATGGTGCTATTTGACTTCATTAATGTACCAGGTTGTGACAAATTGTGTTTAATGGACATATCACTATAGTTATCAATTCTACCCAAACATAACTGCTCTCTCAGTTCTTTAGGATTAGAGGTTAGTAACTAGTTAGTAGTAATAACTTTGTAATAGTCGTATGGCAAAGGCATTTTTCCCCATCCAAGCAGTGGTGCTCGGGTATAGGCAGCCAACAGAAGAAGGCACATGAAGGATGGCATGCTTTCCCCCCAGCTTTTAACCACAGAGGTCAGGTGCTTGGAGCTTGGTGAGTACAGGTCAGGTGCTTGGAGTTGACGATATGTGGATGTGAGGAAAGTGGAAGTCAGTGCAGTACCAGGCAGTGTCGATGTCCCTGACCAGGACCAGGACTGAGCACATGGACATGGTCCCTGGGTACCTTCTGTTGGCTGCCTACCTGAGCACCACTGCTTGGCTGCACTGTAAAACCCGGGAAGTTAACTTAAGTGTATATAAGTCATTCAGCTGAGTTATTTCTATGTGTGTAGTTTGTGTTGGGATAACTTTAAGGAGTCAAGTAAACTACTGTATACTCATTTTATTCACCTAATTTCAACTTGAGTAAAATACAGTCATGGCTGACAGTGTTGGCACCCATGTTAAAGTTGACTAAAAAGAGGAATATAAAATCATCTTTTGGAAATTGATCTTAATGCCTTAAGTAATAAAAGTAGAACATATCCAACCTTTAAGGACACCAACTTTCTATGTGAATGAATAATGTATCATAAATAAATAAATGTATTGGCACCCCTATGTAACCCTATGGGAATTTAACACAAAGGGTTAACATAGGGGCAGGCAGATTTTTAAAGGTCACTTATTTCATGGATCCAGGATACTATGCATCCTGATAAAGTTCCCTTGACCTTTGGAACTAAAATAGCCCCACATCATCACACACCCTTCACCATAACTAGAGATTGGCATGGTGTTTTGTTCAGTTGGCCTATTAGCTGGTTTGATTTGCATTGAGCTCAATGAGCATCAAACAGGCTAATAGGCTAACTGAACAAAACTGAACAAAACACCATGCCAATCTCTAGGTATGGTGAAGGGTGTGTGATGATGTGGGGCAATTTTAGTTCTAAAGACCAATGGAACTTTATCAGGATGCATAGTATCCTGGATCCATGAAATAAGTGGCCTTTAAAAATAAAAATCTGCCTGCCTCTATGGGAGTTGAGAACATAGGGTTAACATAGGGGTGCCAATACGTATGACCCCAGTTTTTTAAGGAAGAACATTTATTTATTCATGATACATTATTCATTGCATGGGGTGCCAACACTTTCAGCCATGACTGTATATGCCACTCATTTCAATTAAGTAATCATGGCAAGAAGTATATTCACAATAAGAAATGGCTGACCACACATGACATTTCCCAGAATGTCACTGTCCATAGTATTCTTAACACATTATCACATATTAATCTTGACTGAAATTGAATCTTAAATGCAATAGTTAAACTATATTTACGGCTATACTATAGCTGTTATGTTATTGTGTTATTTACATTGACACCACACACCATCAAGCAGATGACTATCCATAACAGACTTGGCCTGTGGGCTGATTTTAAAATCTTAGATCACTTGTAATGCTTCTGACAGACGTAATGATAATCTGAAGATACAGTATATCATAATGGCCAGTACTGCCATGGTGATAAATATTATGTTTCACTACCATCATTCTGCAGTAATCCTATTCATTTAATAGAAATTTAAACCTATAAAAAAATCCTGAAATCTTTACTCCTGAAGCTCATATCCTGTCCATAATAGGGGTAATATAGTTACTCAATGTAAACATGCATAATGTGTCTGTATCTCCCCAAGAGACAATACAGACAGACAATAGGAGGCTCAATCACACCATTGGGATACTCAACTTTATGATACTTTCAAGTGACTATAGGTCAAAGTCAAATTGGGAAACGCAATCAACTTTGCATTAGGCCAAGAAAAAGTGAACTTCAAAATGTTCTTTATATTTTGAGAATGGGCTTCTCCTTAATGGTATATCTGACCATATTCTGAAAATCATCATCAACACAATATTTTTGCCCATCACCTGGTAAACAGTAAGAAGCCAAAATTAACAGCTAAGAGAACAAATACTTATTAGAAAATCAAAAAAGCATTTACCCATAATCCATAGAAAATGATAGCTCACACATTGAGTACATTGCATTTTTTCGTGTGTAGGCCTACATAATTCTTACTTGTCATGACAATTCACTCAAGTTGTTATTAGGTGAATAAAATTAGTGTAGTTTACTTGACTCCTTTAAGTTATCCCAACACAAAATGCAATACATACTGTACAATATACTAATAACTCCAGTTGAATGATTTATTTACACTCAAATTAAATGAGTTGCCAAACTCAAATGTCAAGGCATCCGGTTTACTCAAATAATTTCAGATAAGTTAGCTTCCCAGGCTTTACAGTATACTCAAATAATTTGAGATCAGTTAACTTCCCGGGTTTTACAGGGGAAAAACATACCATACGACTATAACAAAGTTGTTATTGCTAACTAGTTACTAACCCCTAACCCTAAAGAAGTGAGAGAGCAGTTAGGTTTGGATTGAATGAATAACTATAGTAATACAGTGGTTCCGTGTTGGTGGAATGAGTTGCCCAGTGCTCTCCGTTCCAGCAACAGCTTTGGATCTTTTAAGAGGGGTCTTAAGGCATATTTATTTAATATGCACTTAGTCCTTTGAGTTTGTGATGTGTTATGGTTTGTATAATAGTATTGTTTTGTTATAATTTGTCTATTAATAGAATTTGAAATTTATTTTGCTATTGTCCTTAAATTTAGCCATACCATGCTTTAGTTATTATTATTATATATAATTAACTGAGTGACTTATTTGATTGCTATTCTCATTTCACTGTTTTATTTCTCATTAGGTTAGTGCTTAAAATTATTGTTTTACTGATAATATTACTATTCTCCCTAGTTTGTAATTGTTCACTGTTAATTTAATTTGTATTGTTATTTATTTGTATGTCGCTTTGGACAAAGGCGTCTGCTAAATAACCATAGCCATAGCCATAGCCATAGCCATAGCCATAATATGTCCATTAAATATCATTTGTGTCACAGCCTGGTATATTAATGAAGTTAAATAGCACTATACACCACCATCTACAGTTCTACATTTTCACTGTAACATTTAAATATTATAACTTGTGCAGCATTGCATGTCTCTCCCTACAAGCTTTTAACTTCGTCTTCACAACCACCCTGATATCTTACCTATTTGTGTCTTCTAACAAAAAAAAAATAGGGTGACACTGACAGCTTGAACCAAAACATGTCTGCAAAAGTCTTAACGGAAGCCCTTTTCAGAATTGGCCCCCTGACACAACAGTGGCCCTTGTGGTGTGATACTCTTGTGGTATTTATTGATCATTATTTTTTAAAGATCATGCTTGCACACAAGTTGGATTATATTGCACATTTGCCCAAAATTACAGTAGGTAACATGGAAGACAAAAGAAGCACTTTGGGGGAAAAATCCGCTTTTTCCATTTTTAAGAATATAGTGTTAAAATGGACAAAATAACATTTTCTCAGCTGACAACCTGTCTAGAACTCATGTTGAGGGGTTAAATATCAATACTGGATAGGTTGTATGCTTGTACCAAAAAGTGTCCGACAAAGTTTTAATATCAGTTTTGGCCCCCTGACTACCATAGGCTCCCATTCATTCTGCACTCAGGCGACCGCCCCCAGTGGAATTTTGGTGGAACTACAACCAAAAGTCGTTACAATGGGACTTAATAGCGAGTGGCAAGGCTCTCCGTAGACGGGCTCTGATATCACTAAGCTAACTAATACACAACTACTAATACGCAACACAACATGATGGTATCTCAGGAACACCGTCATAGCAACACAAACACTACAGGTGAATTGTAAGGGTGTGTGAACAGGTGAATACTGTAATCTGTAAGGGTGTGTGGACAGGTGAAGGCCTGTAATCTGTAAAGCCTCATTCAGTAGAGGGGCACATTGCCATAGAAGAACAGTCACAGTTTTGCTTGTTTGAGTAATGGGTGATTCCGTAGCTATAGATACAAAAACAGCAACATCTCTTCATCCAATCGTGTCAAGTCATGAAGCATCGCTTCATTATTTCTTATTCTTCTATGGTTGTTTATTTACAGTATATTCTTAGATTACTGATACTGATATGCTGGTGTCTCCAATCAAAACTGTAGGGACTTGTCCAGGATGGATGGGTGGATGGGGTGTGGGCATGCGTCAGACACAAAGTGTGTGTGTGAGTGTGTGTGTGTGTGTCTGTGTGTGTCCTACCCTCCAGAATTCCAGGGTCTTGTCCATGACAGGGCAGGAGTGTGTGTGTGTGTGTGTGTGTGTGTGTGTGTGTGTGTGTGTGTGTGTGTGTGTGTGTGTGTGTGTGTGTGTGTGTGTGTGTGTGTGTGTGTGTGTGTGTGTGTGTGTGTGTGGTGTGTGTGTGTGTGTGTCCTACCCTCCAGAATTCCAGGGTCTTGTCCATGACAGGGCAGGAGTGTGTGTGTCTGTGTGGGTGTGTGTGTGGGTGTGAGTGTGTGTGTGTGTGTGTGTGTGTGTGTGTGTGTGTGTGTGTGTGTGTGTGTGTGTGTGTGTGTGTGTGTGTGTCCTACCCTCCAGAACTCCAGGGTTTTGTCCATGACGGGGTAGGAGGGAAAGAAGACCAGCAGTCCATCAGGCACCACCCGGCTGAGGTTCACTGCGGAACACCAAGAACCGTGAACTAGAACCAGAACCTCACTAGAACCTCACTAGAACCTCACTGAACCCCAATAGAACCTCACTCTCTCAACTGATGAACACATGAGGCTGCTATCAGCTCCAAGATACTGATGAACACATGAGGCTGCTATCAGCTCCAAGATACTGATGAACACATGAATGAGGCTGATATCAGCTCCAAGATACTGATGAACACATGATGCTGATATCAGCTCCAAGATACTGATGAGCACATGAGGCTGATATCAGCTCCAAGATACTGATGAGCACATGAGGCTGCTATCAGCTCCAAGATACTGATGAACACATGATGCTGATATCAGCTCCAAGATACTGATGAGCACATGAGGCTGATATCAGCTCCAAGATACTGATGAACACATGAGGCTGATGAACACATGAGGCTGATATCAGCTCCAAGATACTGATGAACACATGAGGCTGCTATCAGCTCCAAGGCTGTGAGTGAGACGTGATGCTGATGGTATCTGCACTTCAATCAGATTCTGTCTCGCAGACACATGAAAGGAAATGACAGATGAAATAGAAAACAACACAGTGCACACAAAAACACACACACATAAACGGTAGTCATGGAAACAATGTTTTGGATGATGATAAAGCACGGACATTCAAATAAGTCTTTGTCTTACCAACAGTGTTGCCCAGTGAGGCCATGTTTGCTGGTAGAAACCTGCCAAATACACACACACACACACACACACACACACACACACACACACACACACACACACACACACACACACACACACACACACACACACACACACACACACACACACACACACACACACACACACACACACACACACACACACACACACACACACACACACACACACACACACACACACACACCGTTAATAATTATTCATGATTCAAGCATTTTAAAACCTGCAAGAACTGAATTGCCTGCTAACTTTGAGCTGTTTTAAAAACAGCAAATCAAATCCATTAAAACAGCAAAAAAAACAACTCCTCACTTTGCTTTAGATTTCTTGAGTGGGTAGTTTGAGTAAAGGCGGCGTGATACTGTGTGTGTGTGTGTGTGTGTGTGTGTGTGTGTGTGTGTGTGTGTGTGTGTGTGTGTGTGTGTGTGTGTGTGTGTGTGTGTATGACCCCTGTATTTTAAGGAAACACTTTTATTTATTTATGATACATAATTTACTCGCTAACAATTTGGTGTCCTTAAAGGTTAGATATTTCCTCATTTTTAAATTTACGGCACTAAGATCAATTTCCAAAATATGACTGTATATTCCTCTTTTTAGTCAACTTCAGCATGGGTTGAAATACTTATGAGCCTCACTGTAGAATATTCCTAATATATAATATATATAATCAGTAATAGACATACGATAATGTACGAAATAATCCTAAAATATACATTATCAATAACACACACAGAGAATAATATATAAAAGAAAGAAGGATCACTGTACACCATTGGACTACACTTTTATTTCTGAGCAACGCGTTTCGCCATGGGCTTCCTCAGGCTATATATAAATAAATCAATAACACATACTCATTTCATTAATTAAGTAATTAATCAATTAATTAATTCAATAATATTAATTTGTAAAGATATATCATATATTTATATTAGATAGATAGATAAATCCCCCTTGGGGATCAATAAAGTATCTCTATTTATCTATGGATAGATTGATAGATAGATAAATAGAGATAGTAGATAGATAGATAGATAGACACAGTAGATAGATAGATAGATAGATAGATAGATAAATAATTCTACCCCTGCATTTGACTCATTTGGTTGAGAAAGTCAGGAAGGTGGTTAATGAACACACACACACTCTCACACACACACGGAGCACACAAGGCTACTTCTCATTCTTCGGTGACTCACGAAGGAACGCTCAACCACATTACTGACCACTACCCCATCTGATCCTTATATAGATATAGATCACCAATACCCCATCTGATCCTTATATGGATATAGATCATCACTACCCCATCTGATCCTTAGATATAGATCACCAATATCCCATCTGATCCTTATATAGATATAGATCATCACTACCCCATCTGATCCTTAGATATAGATCACCAATACCCCATCTGATCCTTATATAGATATAGATCACCAATACCCCATCTGATCCTTATATGGATATACAGTAGATCACCACTATCCCATCTGATCCTTAGATATAGATCACCAATATCCCATCTGATCCTTAGATATAGATCACCACTATCCCATCCGACCCTTATATGGATATAGATCACCACTATCCCATCTGATCCTTATATGGATATAGATCACCAATATCCCATCTGATCCTTATATGGATATAGATCACCAATATCCCATCTGATCCTTAGATATAGATCACCAATATCCCATCTGACCCTTATGGATATAGATCACCACTATCCCATCTGATCCTTAGATATAGATCACCACTATCCCATCTGATCCTTAGATATAGATCACCAATACCCCATCTGATCCTTAGATATAGATCACCAATACCCCATCTGATCCTTAGATATAGATCACCACTATCCCATCTGATCCTTAGATATAGATCACCACTATCCCATCCCAAAGGAGAGTTGGACTTCTATGCATAGTACTGTATATATCTGCACCTCCACCCTCCTATACACCTTACATGCCTTACATGGCATTTCTGCACAACACTATGTACTGTTGACACTGTTTACTTTACTGGCTTATGTGTCCATATACAGTATCTATACTAACACTGTTATATTACTATGCTAACTCTATTACTGTACATATTTATTGCAGGTCACTAGACTTTAATCTTGCACTGTTGCACTGTTATATTACTATGCTAACTCTATTACTGTACATATTTATTGTTGGTCGCTAGACTTTAATCTTGCACTGTTGCACTGTTGGACTCATTTGCACTACCAACGGACACACACCTCATACTGCATCACAGTGCCAATCCTCAACACACACACCTCATACTGCATCACAGTGCCAATCCTCAACACACACACCTCATACTGGATCACAGTGCCAATCCTCAACACACACACCTCATACTGGATCACAATACCCATCCTCAACACACACACCTCATACTGGATCACAGTGCCAATCCTCAACACACACACCTCATACTGGATCACAGTGCCAATCCTCAACACACACACACCTCATACTGGATCACAGTGCCAATCCTCAACACACACACCTCATACTGGATCACAGTGCCAATCCTCAACACACACACCTCATACTGGATCACAGTGCCAATCCTCAACACACACACCTCATACTGGATCACAGTGCCAATCCTCAGCACACACACCTCATACTGGATCACAGTGCCAATCCTCAACACACACACCTCATACTGCATCACAGTGCCAATCCTCAACACACACACCTCATACTGGATCACAGGGCCAATCCTCAACACACACACCTCATACTGGATCACAGTGCCAATCCTCAACACACACACCTCATACTGGATCACAGTGCCAATCCTCAACACACACACCTCATACTGGATCACAGTGCCAATCCTCAACACACACACCTCATACTGGATCACAGGGCCAATCCTCAACACACACACCTCATACTGGATCACAGTGCCAATCCTCAACACACACACCTCATACTGGATCACAGTGCCAATCCTCAACACACACACCTCATACTGGATCACAGTGCCAATCCTCGTTACACTCATGCACATCTTTATCTTTAGTATTTAGTAGTTTACTGCTCCTTTAGTCATGTTGATTTGTTGATTTGCTCTGTATTATCCTGTTTACACTGTAGTGTATGTTGTGTGTGGTGTCTTAAGCTGCTGGGACCTTGAATTTCCCATTGGGGGTCAATAAAGTATCTATCTATCTATATATCTATCTATCTATCTATCTAGATGACCACTAGCCCATCTGACCCTTATAAGGATAATATAGATGACCATTACCCCATCAGCCCAATGACCCTTATATGGATATAGATGACCATTACCCCATCAGCCCAATGACCCTTATATGGATATAGATGACCATTACCCCATCAGCCCAATGACCCTTATATGGATATAGATGAGTGACAGTGATGACTGAACTTAAGGACAGTGATGACTGGGAGTGGGGGGTTGACTGTGTGTGTGTGTGTGTGTGTGTGTGTGTGAGCGTGGCAGTGATGACTGGGACCTTATGAGAGGAAACACGGGTCTGCACAAGCTCACACATATGAGGATGACTCCTCTGGTGATGGTGTGGTGACTGTTTTGCACGTGCAATTGTGTGTGTGTGTGTGTGTGTGTGTGTGTGTGTGTGTGTGTGAGTGTGAGTGTGTGTCTGCATGTGCGTGTGTGTGAGTGTACCGCAGAATGTGTCTGTCTGAGAGTTGCAAGAAGCACAGCAGGGGTGCATTTCTAGAGAAAGTCATAGTCTACGGTGTCAGAAGTGTGTGTGTGTGTGTGTGTGTGTGTGTGCATGTGCGTGTGTGTGAGTGTACCGGAGAGTGTGTCTGTCTGAGAGTTGCAAGAAGCACAGCAGGGGTGCATCTCTAGAGAAGGTAGTTGGCTAATGTGTCATAGTCTACAGAAGTGTGGTCCTTGGATTTGGGGTTTCTAGAAAGGGCACTGTAGTCCCAACGATCAATCGCAAACATGAGTGGAACGTTTAGTGGTTGAAAGTGCTGGTCCAGACTCCAGAGTTGCTGCTGAGTCATTCATGGATATTTTGCGGTTGTAATTGTATTAGTTTGAGTAGACTGACTACAGTATATTCATACCTGAACACCCTCCAACTGAGTGCTCCACCACTTCACTCATTACGCTGAAATGTGCAGGGGTGGAACAACAGAGTTGAGAGGGCCTTCAGACACATGTGAATCCACTCATTCATGCCTAGGCCTGAACAGCGGATGAAGTTAAGAAAATACTGGGACACGACAGAAACATTTACTTGCATTCATTATAAAATGATTGTGCTTTCTCAGTCATTTCTATTCCTTATTACATTACGTTTAGCAGACACTTTTTGTCCAAAATGACTTACATATGTCAGCTATATTCCAAGAGATTATGATGACTTGGATTGGTATGCTAGGCTTATTCCCGACATACTGTAGCTACACACCAGCTATGCACAACAACAACTAGGCTACACTCAACTAAGTGTGTAGTGTAAGTTCTGTTCAGTATCGCGATATTTTGCATACATGCAATTATATCGATACTAGTAGCTCAAAGTATCGCAATACTTAATTATAGAGTTACATTTTCTATTTTACTTTTATTTGAGTCCAGTTTACTCTGGGTTTACTCTGATCACATTAAATTGGCTTAATACGCTCACAAGGCTCTTGTTGTGGCATTTTCTTGTGCATTCAACCGCAATTTCAAATAAAAATGGCCTCACAATCATAACCTGTTATACGCAACACTCCGTCTTCTTTCACATCGCAAGTGTGGGTGCATTTCAGCTTTCATCAAAAAGCGAATAGTAAGCACCTTGACCTGCACCATGCCATGCCATGCCAAAGTGAGTTGAACAGTGTTATTGTGTTTATTTGTTGTAATGCCTTCGAATAATGTGTGAGACATGAATAACAATATATCGCAGAATCGAATCACAATACTTGTTGTATTGCAATATGTTAAGAATCGCAATAATGTTGAATTGTGGACCAAATAACGCAATAGAATAAAATTGTCCGTTTTTGGTTTTTTTTGCCAATTCCCACCTCTAATGTGTGTGTGTGTGTGTGTGTGTGTGTGTGTGCGTGTGTGCGGGTGTGTGTGTGTGTGCGTGTGTGTGTGTGTGTGTGTGTGTGTGTGTGTGTGTGTGTGTGTGTGTGCGGGTGTGTGTGTGTGTGTGTGTGTGTGTGTGTGTGTGCGGGTGTGTGTGTGTGTGTGCAGGTGTGTGTGTGTGTGTGTGCGGGTGTGTGTGTGTGTGTGTGTGTGTGTGTATGTGTGTGTGTGTGTGTGTGCGTGTGCGTGTGCGTGTGTGTGTGTGCAGGTGTGTGTGTGTGCAGGTGTGTGTGTGTGTGTGTGTGTGTGTGTGTGTGTGTGTGTGTGTGTGTGTGTGTGTGTGTGTGTGCGGGTGTGTGTGTGTGTGTGTGTGTGTGTGTGTGTGTGTGTGTGTGTGTGTGCAGGTGTGTGTGTGTGTGTGTGTGTGTGTGTGTGTGTGTGTGTGTGTGTGTGTGTGGGGGTGTGTGTGTGTGTGTGTGTGTGCGGGTGTGTGTGTGTGTGTGTGTGCAGGTGTGTGTGTGCAGGTGTGTGTGTGTGTGTGTCAGTGGCGGCTGGTGGTTATAAAAATAAGGGAGGAAGGAAGGTGCACTTGATCGGTGTTAGTGGCAAATGTGAGGTTGTGATGGTATTGGTGGCATATGTGAACAATAGAGTATGTAGGCCGCCTACCCAGACATTTAAACCACCGTTATGCACTTGAGCAAGGCACTTAACCCCAAATTGCTCCAGGGACAATGATCTTTGTTATATAATTGACATATGTAAGTCACTTTGGATAAAAGTGTCTGCTAAATTAATAAATACAAATGTTAACACTTGGAGGTCCGGGGCCTTTTCAGGCACTTTGAGGCAGCTAGCTATACCTTGAGATTTTTTAAGTTTTTCATCTAACTAAAAACATCTATGCAAAAGTGGCACATATGGTTATATTCAAGAGATCCTCCAAAATAATTATATGAGAGTAAAGTGGATGTAATGAAATTACTTTTTATAATAATTCAGTGTAAACACAACTATTTAAAAAACAATTTTCAAAGGTTAAAGGTCAAAGGTATAAAAATACACTATAAATATATATCGAGCTAAGACTTTTGAAGTTTAAACCTTGAAAACAATGGTGTTGGCTCCATATAAGTAAAAAGAACATTTAAAAATGTTATGTAGTTTTACTACAAATTGGAAAAAAGTCAGACTAATGGGTCACTTAGTGCGTGTCTCTTTCAAATGCAAATTACTGTAAGTTGAATGGGCTTTTTGGATGGGCCTGCTGCAGGTGAGAGGACTGAAATCCTAGGGTTTTCTTTTATTGTTTTTACAAAGTGCCATTGATACATTCTCTTTTAACTAGTTGATTAAAGGTTTATGGTGTCGCATGTTTCTAGGACAAAAAACTAGCAAAGATTGACATGTGTGTTTGGAACAGTTTTCCCAGGGAGGGATTTAGACTCCAGAGGGTTAATCAATCTAGTTCTGGGAAGTCAGGAAAAATATACGTTTTGGATATTGCCGAAATGAGATCGTTTTGTATGGTTTTAGACATGCCTGTAAATAGTGACGAATTGTTGTCTGAATCAGCCCCCTCGTCATGCCCCCTGAAAGACAGTTCTTGCATGCCCAGATAGGCAGTAGCATTAATCAAACGCTTCACAGTCTCCCTGTTCTGGCGCACCTTTGCTGTGCAGTCTGCAACCGCACACCTTCGTCCATAACCTGATCAATTGGCATTGTGCCCAGCAATGACAATCGGATTACAGCTTAAATGTGCTCATCACACAAATCGTGGCGTTTTGTTGCCCTATCCAAATTTCCAAATTGGCGTTTTGTTGCCCTATCCTGGCTATCCAAATATCCAAATTGTCAGTAAATCCCTGAACTGTCCACGTTCGTGACTTCCCCATTAGCAGGCAAGGCCAGCAGTATAGCCGACTGTTTTCTGTGCTACCAGTTAGCCACGAGTATTTGTCATACCATGTAGCATTCACTACACTAGATTTAGCATTACCATCTTTTTTTGGAATATGGATTTTTGGAACTGGTCTTCCTGCTGCTTTGATCCTAACCTTTGCACTGTAATTGAATGTGTAAAATGGTTTGTTCAGTAAAAACATGGAGAGTGTCCTCTGATGCCATTGTAGTCTTTATTTCACGAGCAATTAGCAATGTAAAACAAGCCTCCCGTTCAACACATTATTCTTCTCGTTGTGGACGCAGATCACGGTCTTGCACGGTGTAATCCAGAGGAGCTAGCTGCTTATTGGTTCACCGTTGGCGCTAAATTCCAGAGCCTCTGGCTAGACCCGCCCACTCCAACGGAGGAGCTTCCTCCCTTGCCCATTGAAAACGACGGGGTTCACGAGCCGCTGGGGTCTGAGAAGTTTATAATGGACTTCAATGAGGGGTTTGAGGAGGAAGCTCCTCCGTACAGTAATTTTGAATTGCGATAGGGGGTGCTGTTGGCATTTTGACCTAGGAGAACGATTTTAGCTCATTCAACGTGTCCAAATAGTAATATTAAGAATAATTTACAGATAAATTAAAAAAAAAAAAAATTCCTCAATGGAGGAGCCTCCTCTGGTGTGTGTGTGTGTGTGTGTGTGCGGGTGTGTGTGTGTGTGTGTGTGCGCGTCTCACCTCCTGTCGAAGGCGGAGCTGAGGAGGGTTCCATCTGGGCCCTTGTCTATGACGCTGACGAAGATCTGATCGCGCTGGATAACGTGCGGGTTCTCCAGACTCACAGGGAACGGGCTGCAGAGGAGACACATGTACACACAGACACATTTACATTCACACACACACACACACACACACACACACACACACACACACACACAGATGAGACACATTTACATTTACACACACACACACACACACACACACACACACACACAGAGATGAGACACATTTACATTTACACACACACAAAATGTACACACACACAAACGAGACACATTTACACTAGCACACACAGATGATACACATTTACATTCTCTCTCACACACACACACACACACAGATGAGACACATTTTTACACACACACACACACACACACACACACACACATTTACACACATTTACACACACAGATGAGACACATTTACACACACACACACACACACATTTACACACACAGATGAGACACATTTACACACATGCACAGACACAACAAATCAGACGTGCATTTCAATAGGCTTACACCATCAACAGCTGAGGTCAGTTCATAGGAAAATGTGTATGTGTGTGTGTGTGTGTGTGTGTGTGTGTTTTTGTATGTATGGGTGTGTGTGTGTTTTTGTGTGTATGGGTGTGTGTGTGTGTGTGTTAGGGGCTGTGTACAGCACGTCTTGCATGTCGCTCCCCAATTCCAAATAGGTCAGTGCTCTACCAGAGAAGAGGATGCATAGTTCTGTTATCATTTATGCAACTGCCCATCCTACACACCCATTACGAGACAAATCACACACACACACACACACACACACACACACACACACACACACACACACACTCACACACTGCCCATACTACACACCCATTACGAGACAAATCACACACACACACACACTCACACACACACAAGGCAAGCTGAAGCAAGTCAAGTGCTTACCAGTCTACAGGAAGTGCATACCAGTGTACAGGAAGTGGCTACCAGCCTTATGCGCTGCAGGGGAATCCCCCCCACTGCCCCCAGCAGTGAGTCAGACAGGGAAGTAACTATACACACGTGCATACACACACACACACACACACATATAAGCGCACACACACACATACACACACACACACACACACATATAAGCGCACACACACACACACACACACACACACACACACACACACACACACACACACACACACACACACACACACACACACACACACACACACACACACACACACACACACACACACACACACACACACACACACACACACACACACACACACACACACACACACACACGCGCACACAGACACACACACACACACACACACACACACACACCACACATATACGCGCACACACACACACATACACAAGCGCACACACACACGCGCACACACACACACACACACAAGGGCACACACATATAAGCGCACACACACACACGCACACACTGGGTTGTATATACGTTGGTTCAGAGGTCACTGCATGAGTGACAGAGATATCATCGATGCATGATCAGAACATGGAGAAGTGCATGCACCCTCAAACACGACGAGCCATGTACAACATCACGTACTGTACCAATCCCTCACACTACCACTCAAACATGACAGAAGTCTAACGTCACACTACCGCCTCCCTCCGCGCGTCTCTCCCAGTTGGGAAACAAAATCCCCCAAAGGCTAACTTTCAAAAGGCACAATCTAGCTGTACTGAGAAAACTGCAAAGGTTGAGAACAGAAAAAAACAGGCAGGTCTTTGCACAGAGCAGGCAAAAGCAGACAGAATCAGGGGAAGCACGACACAACCCAGAATAGAAAAATGTTACATAAACCAAGACGGAAATGTGATGGTGACTAAAACTTAAACCTGATGTGGCAATACGGTGACTTGGACCAAAACATTGTCAAATCCCCTGACTTCCCATGTTTGGAAATGTTTTCAATTCTGTGAACTGTGCGAACCCAGCACTCGTAAGGTCTAGTAGTCCAGCACTCATAAGGTTATGCTCTAGTCCAGCACTCATAAGGTCATGCTCTAGTCCAGCACTCATAAGGTCATGCTCTAGTCTAGTCCAGCACTCATAAGGTCATGCTCTAGTCTAGTCCAGCACTCATAAGGTCATAAGGTCATGCTCTAGTCTAGACCAGCACTCATAAGGTCATAAGGTCATGCTCTAGTCTAGTCCAGCACTCATAAGGTCATAAGGTCATGCTCTAGTCTAGTCCAGCACTCATAAGGTCATAAGGTCATGCTCTAGTCTAATCCAGCACTCATAAGGTCATGCTCTAGTCCAGCACTCATAAGGTCATAAGGTCATGCTCTAGTCTAGTCCAGCACTCATAAGGTCATGCTCTAGTCCAGCACTCATAAGGTCATAAGGTCATGCTCTAGTCTAGTCCAGCACTCGTAAGGTCATAAGGTCATGCTCTAGTCTAGACCAGCACTCATAAGGTCATAAGGTCATGCTCTAGTCTAGTCCAGCACTCGTAAGGTCATAAGGTCATGCTCTAGTCTAGTCCAGCACTCATAAGGTCATGCTCTAGTCTAGTCCAGCACTCATAAGGTCATAAGGTCATGCTCTAGTCTAGTCCAGCACTCGTAAGGTCATAAGGTCATGCTCTAGTCTAGTCCAGCACTCATAAGGTCATAAGGTCATGCTCTAGTCTAGTCCAGCACTCATAAGGTCATGCTCTAGTCAAGCACTCATAAGGTCATGCTCTAGTCAGCACCCCCAAAATATATCAGCATCCCTAAACATCTCTCCCTCCACAGCACCCCTAAACATACACAATATTGCCAAAAGTATTGGGTCACCTGCCTTGACCCCCATATGAAATTCAGTCACATCCTATTTTTAATCCATAGGGTTTAATCTGACGTCGGTCCACCCTTTGCAGCTATAACGGTTTCAGCTTTTCTGGGAAAGCTTTCGACAAGGTTTAGGAGTGTGTTTAAGGGAATTTTTGAGCATTCTTCGAGAAGCGCATTTGTGAGGTCACACACTAATGCTGGACAAAGCGATTGGCTCTCAGTCTGTGCTCTAATCTCAAAGGTGTTCTGTTAGGTTGAGGTCAGGACTCTGTGCAGGCCAGTCAAGTTTATCCACAACAGACTCTGTTATCCATGTCTTTATGGACCTTGCTTTGTGCACTGGTGCACAGTCATGTTGGAACAGGAAGGGGGCATCCCCAAGCTAGGCTTGGCCTCTTAGTTCCAGTGAAAGGAACTCTGAATGCTTCAGCATTAACCCAGACTTCATGGAACAGTTTGGGGATGGCCAGTTCTTGTTCCAACATGACTGTGTACCAGTGCAACAAGCAAGGTCCATACAGACATAGGTACCCAAGAGCACGGTGCCCCCCCCCCCGCCCCATCATTCTCAAATGGAAAAGTTTGGAACAACCAACAGTCCTCCTAGGTCTGGCCGCCCAGCCAACCAGCAGTCTTCCTAGATCTGGCCGCTCAGCCAACCAGCAGTCTTCCTAGATCTGGCCGCTCAGCCAACCAGCAGTCTTCCTAGATCTGGCCGCTCAGCCAACCTGAGCGATCAGAGCAACACGAGGGCCTTGGTCAGACAGGACACCCAGGACCCAGCGGTCAGACAGGACACCCAGGACCCAGCGGTCAGACAGGACACCCAGGACCCAGCGGTCAGACAGGACACCCAGGACCCAGCGGTCAGACAGGACACCCAGGGCCCAACGGTCACTACGAGTGAGATCCAGAGCTGCTCTGAGAGGATGAGAGGAGCGCAGAGCGGCAACAGCCAATGTGTGCTTCTGATGCCGATATATTCAACGATATCTTTCTGATGTGTGCTTCTGATGCCGATATATTCAACGATATCTTTCTGATGTGTGCTTCTGATGCCGATATATTCAACGATATCTTTCTGATGCCGATAAATTCGACGATATCTTTCTGATGTGTGCTTCTGATGCCGATATATTCAGCGATATCTTTCTGATGTGTGCTTCTGATGCCGATGTATTCAACGATATCTTTCTGATGTGTGCTTCTGATGCCGATATATTCAACGATATCTTTCTGATGTGTGCTTCTGATGCCGATATATTCAACGATATCTTTCTGATGTGCGCTTCTGATACCGATATATTCAACGATATCTTTCTGATGTGCGCTTCTGATGCCGATATATTCAACGATATCTTTCTGATGTGTGCTTCTGATGCAGATATATTTAATAGGGCCGGGACTTTAGCGCGTTAATTACGATTAATTAATTACACAAACATTAATGCATTAAAAAAATTGACGCATTTTAATCGTATGCCTATTTATTTTTGCACCGCGGAACGTTTCTCACTGGATGAGTTTCAGACGGACCGATTATACTGGAGCACCAAGTAACGCGCATGAGTTCGGTTCAGACAAAACAAACCACAGTGGCACAGTGAACATGAACAAAGAAGCTGATGTGACCGCTTTGGTTGGCCCCGTGGATGGGAAAGACAAAAAACGAACGGATGGAAGCGTAGATGTGTGCAACCTATGCAACAAGGACGTATCACCGCAGGTATCACCTCAGTGCAAAACATAAAGCAGCTAGCTGCTAGCGTGGACAAAGTGACTTGAGGGAAACCTCTGAGCTTTATTTATTAAACAAATAGCAACCGAGTTGCTGTTACAACCACAACTCACGCTTATAACAGTAATCCACCGCACCTAATTCCATGTCCAACTTTCATAGACCTAAAAGAAACTTCACACTCAGAACCGCATACAAACACACACGCACACACGTAAACTCCGCCCCCCAGTTCCCCTTAAAGGGACACAACAATTTCATGAACTCAACTCAAGGTAACAGGTGACACAATTAACAGGATATCACAGTATTATAGTTTACAGAAGGCCTACCTATCTATAGGCTATATGGATTTCTGAAAATGTACTATTTCTAAATATGGTATTGCTACACTTTATGGCAAAAATTGCACTGGTCTGTTGGACTTATTAATAAACAATATTTTTGTTGCTTAAGCTTAGGCCTATGTATTCAGTCATTATCCAATAGTAGGCTATACTAAAAATCCATGTGAAAAAAAAATTCTTCTCACTGTTCTCAGGTCATATATTCATATACAATTAAAATGTGATTAATTTCGATTAATTAATTACAAAGCCTCTAATTAATTAGATTAATTTTTTTAATCGAGTCCCAGCCCTAATATTTAACAATGTGTGTTTCTGATGCCGATATATTTAACGATATCTTTCTGATGTGTGCTTCTGATGCAGATATATTTAACGATATCTTTACGATGTGCGCTTCTGATACCGATATATTTAACAGTATCTTTCCAATGTGTGCTTCTGATGCCGATATATTTAACAATGTGTGTTTCTGATGCCGATATATTTAACGATATCTTTCTGATGTGTGCTTCTGATGCAGATATATTTAACGATATCTTTACGATGTGCGCTTCTGATACCGATATATTTAACAGTATCTTTCCAATGTGTGCTTCTGATACCGATATATTTAACAATATCTTTCCAATGTGTGCTTCTGATACAGATATATTTAACAATATCTTTCACATTTCTTATCCAAACGACGTCAAAATGTCAGCAAACCAAAAAGAAACTGCAGTCATATGAACTGACTCCTGTGAGTGTGTGTTTGTGTGTGTGTGTGTGTGTGTGTGTCTTACATCTGCATCTCTGCGGTGAATGAGGACAGGGGAGAGAGTGTCCCGCTGGTGAGGATGACAGAGGTGTGTGTGTGTGTGTGTGTGTGTGTGTGTCTTACATCTGCATCTCTGCGGTGAATGAGGACAGGGGGGAAAGTGTCCCGCTGGTGAGGATGACAGAGGTGTGTGTGTGTGTGTGTGTGTGTGTGTGTGTGTGTGTGTGTGTGTGTGTGTCTTACATCTGCATCTCTGCGGTGAATGAGGACAGGGGGGAGAGTGTCCCACTGGTGAGGATGATGGAGCGCACGCCCTGCTGCACCAACTCCTGCATACTGAACCCCGGAGAGAAACACCAGTAGCTCAGCACGTTCCCTACACACACACACACACACACACACACACACACACACACACACACACACACACACACACACACACACACACACACACACACACACACACACACACACACACACACACACAATATGAATAACACATGACATGCACATGTACAGTGGTTAAAGTGGGACTTGGCAGGTGGGGGGAACTCTCAAATCCTGTGTCGGTGCAACGGGGAAAAATGACTCACCATTGGACAACAAACTGAGTATTGTGATGTAGGGACATTCCACTGAAAATTAAGTTTTTTGTCATGTCCATAACGGCAATAAAATGTGATGGTATGGTATGATATGAATTATTACATGACATTTCAGCATTTGCTATTTTTTAGCTTACGAATGTACATGAGAAAAATGCACAATAGAGTGCATGTTATCATTCACATCATATAAATACCAAGGTATTTAAAGAGTCACTTCACCCCATAACTCCACCCACTTCACGTTTCTGAAAACGGCTTTGAAAATGGGCGAGACGTTCTGAAATTTGGAGAGAGAGTGCAGCACTGCTGCAACCAATCAACCACGGTGATTTCGTGTCAATCTGGGAATGAGTGCTGCAGACATGGCTTATCACAGGTAGGCTAATCAGGGCAGCAGGTGTTGGGGCGTTTCAGTCCTAATTTGTAACGGCCCGGTGACGTAGTGTCGGACTAGAAGTGCAGGACAACGTCAGCATTCCAATAGTATTTTGGACCAACATGCCATGGCATGTTTTCAAACGGTAGTATGCGCGAGAGAGCAATATCTCCAATACAAAATCAGACGAAATGTTACTTTTGTCGAGAAACACGATTTTTGTCAATATTAACCCTGGTAATAGTACAGTTCACCACTTATGAGTATTTTCAATCAACCAACAGCTCAAAAAACCTATTTTAGGCTGCAGTGACCCTTTAATTGGCGTTATGGACGTGACAAAAAGTCCATTTTCCGTGGAGTTGTCCTGAAGCAATACTCTATGAGACAAGACAGTATCCCTGTGGCACCACGTATCACAATACTTATTTACTCACCGTAATATTTCAATAGTTTCATTTTGGTCCATTTATCTGATTTATATGATGGCAATACTATGGTAAAACACTGCTGAAGACCACATTATGGAACACAATCTTGCTTTTCTTGTTGTGTTACAGAGTAAATTCAAATATGAAAATGGGTCCAAAGTCCAAAAGTGACTCATACAGTATGTAACACACCAAAAGGGCTGCAGACCCAACCAGAACAGAAATACACTACATCACCAGCCAGACAGACCTACAGCCGAGTCGATGCCAAAGTCCAAATGCAGAAGATTTGCATCACATCATAAAACATAAGAAATTAAAACAATATTGAATGATGGTCCAAATATTGTGCTAGGATTTGGGTCACATCATCTGTGCCTGTTCTATTTGTACCGGGGTGTCAGTGTGTGTGTGTGTGTGTGTGTGTGTGTGTGTGCCAGGGCTGTCTGGTCTACCACATCTGGGAAGGTAAGATGTGAGAATATCACGTCAGCCTATGAATTTGCGTCTCTGCATATTTTTGCATTAATGTCAATAGGGAGCATACGCTACTAGACATGTGGACTCATGTATGTGTTGCTGGGTTTGTCTGGAATCTGGCCATTTAAGAACCACAATGGTGGACATGAGCATAGAGGGGAGAATTTGGGGTAGACTGGCATGCGCACTGGCATGATGGACACTGGCATGGACACTGGGGTGATGGACACTGGCATGATGGACACTGGCATGGGCACTGGTGTGATGGACATTGGCATGGACACTGGCATGATGGACACTGGCATGATGGACACTGGCATGGGCACTGGGGTGATGGACACTGGCATGGACACTGGCATGGGCACTGGCATGGACACTGGCATGGTGGGCGCTGGCATGGGCACTGGCATGATGGGCACTGGCATGATGGGCACTGGCATGGACACTGGCATGGACACTGGCATGGGCACTGGCATGGGCACTGGCATGGACACTGGCATGGACACTGGCATGGGCACTGGCATGGACACTGGGATGATGGGCACTGGCATGGACACTGGGATGATGGGCACTGGTATGGGCACTGGGGTGATGGACACTGGCATGGGCACTGGCATGGGCACTGGGGTGATGGACACTGGCATGGGCACTGGCATGGGCACTGGGGTGATGGACACTGGCATGGACACTGGGGTGATGGACACTGGCATGGCCACTGGGGTGATGGACACTGGCATGGACACTGGGGTGATGGACACTGGCATGGGCATTGGGGTGATGGACACTGGCATGGACACTGGGGTGATGGACACTGGCATGGGCATTGGGGTGATGGACACTGGGATGGACACTGGGGTGATGGACACTGGGATGATGGACACTGGCATGGACACTGGGGTGATGGGACACTGGCATGATGGACACTGGGGTGATGGACACTGGCATGGACACTGGGGTGATGGGACACTGGCATGGTGGGCACTGGCATGATGGACACTGGGGTGATGGACACTGGGGTGATGGACACTGGGGTGATGGACACTGGCATGGACACTGGCATGGTGGGCGCTGGCTCTGGGGTCTACTGTACCTTGTTTTTTGGAAGAGGCAGGAGCCCAAACATCAGTGTTCTGCTTCTTCCTGGTGTCAGCGTGAATGTGCACCTGAGGAGGAAACACACACACACACACACACACACACACACACACACACACACAGTGTCACACTACCAAAATGATGCCTTTTGATTGTTAGCAGAACCTTTTCACCGAGACTAGTTGGCATGCCACAGCTGGACCTACATCCTGTCCGTCCCCTACAGAGGCTAGTAGGCACAGCATATCTGCTCCATTCAGGACTAACACACCCCTCCTAAGCATAAATAAAGGCCTGGTTGCCATGGTGCGGTCCTGCGTATGTGTGTGTGTGTTTTTGAGGGAGGGAGAATTCTGAAAAAAGAGGGCTAATACAGCAAGTAACGACCTGTCTCATCCTGTGGTGAAGAACACACTCGACTCCCACAACACAAGGACAACTCTCCTGCTTATTCTAGTTCACTGGACCACATCTAGCAACACAGACGCTTCTCAGCCCAAAGTCGTCATCAGTGTGTAGGGAGCAGCAGAAACAACACTGTACCATGTAAAGGTTCACACACACACACAACGCCACAAAGGCTTAATGAGCACAGATGAATCACATGACCTCATCTGGGTGACCTGACATCATCAAGTGTGCATCAGATCCGTGACGATGTCAAAAAGAGCAGACAAGCCCAGAAGAAATAACATACTGTAGACATAACCCATCCTAATACAGACATAACCCGTTAATATACTGTAGAAATAAACCATCCTGATATAAAAATAACCCAACCTAATATAGAAATAACCCATTAATATACTGTAGAAATAACCCATCCTGATATAGAAATAACCCATCCTAATATAGACATAACCCATCCTAATATAGAAATAACCCATTAATATACCGTAGAAATAACCCATCCTAATATCACACAACCACCACCACAGATCTGGTGACAAGGTGAGCTCGGCATTTGGACAAATGTACGTAAAAACTGGGCTTGAGGCTCTTCGTTGGCTCTCAGTCAGCTGAAATGAAGTACGTTCACACCTCAGAGCCAATACAGTGGCAGTGTAATGTGTGTGGGTGCAGAGGGGGTTACTAGTCAGAATCATAACAAGGAAACACATGAGGCTGGCTGAAACTCAGACGCTGATGAAGTCATCAAAAGTTTCCAGCTGGGAACATTACCTGCAAAGAGGGGAAATCCCTCAGAGCTTCATTTGATTAGTGTGCACGTGCTGGTGCGCTTGTGTGTGTGTGTGTGTGTGTGTGTGTGTGTGTGTGTGTGTGTGTGTAATATAATTGAGTTGCTTTGGATGGAAAGCCTCTGATAAATGAATACATGTAAATGATCTCACCTTAAACTGACGCGTTCTCTTTTCCAAATGCACAGCACTTATGTGTGTGTGTGTGTGTGCGTGTGTGTGCGTGTGAAGTCACCTTAAACTGCTGCGTTCTCTTTTTCCAAATACATACCGCTTGTGTGTGCACGCTTGTATGTGTGATCTCACCTTAAACTGCCGCGTTCTCTTTTCCAAATTCACACCGGTTGCCTCTGCTGGTTCACCCACAAACACCAACTACACACAAAGCACAACGGACATGTAATCTTACATACACGTGAGCACATGTGTACACACACACACACACACACACACACACACACACACCAACTACACATGAAGCACGCCGGACATTGACTCTTACACACACACACACACACACACACACACATACATACATACACCACATTACATACACTTGCATCATATGGATAACAAACACACACACACACACACACGATACATACTTGCACCATATGGATAATAAACAGACAGACACACACACACACACACACACACATCAGATGGATAATACACACACAACACATTATATGCACATGGACATATGAATAACATACACTAAACACACACACACAACACATTATATGCACATGGACATATTAAAAGCACACAATAAACACACACACACACACACCCAGCAAAACCGCAGTTCTATCCCGGGATTAAGATCCAGCAGAACTGCAGTTTTATCCCGAGATTAAGACCCAACAGATCCGCAGTCCTATCCCGAGATTAAGACCCAACAGAACCGCAGTCCTATCCCGGGATTAAGACCCAACAGAACCGCAGTTCTACCCCGGGATTAAGACCCAACAGAACAGCAGTTCTACCCCGGGATTAAGACCCAACAGAACAGCAGTTCTACCCCGGGATTAAGACCCAACAGAACAGCAGTTCTACCCCGGGATTAAGACCCAACAGAACAGCAGTTCTACCCCGGGATTAAGGTGAGGCGTGGCGACGTGATGAGCACTGTGGGAACACTGCTCACCTGGATGATGTCACCGAGCTTCTGCAAGCCGCTAGTGTTGAGGAAAATTCCAGGTTCTGTGAAACACACACACACACACACACACACACACACACACATCACATTACAGGACATATAAAGGTGAAACCAGAACGTCATACTTGGCATCAGATTTGCAGCTCATCTCCAGTGTGAACTATTCCACCAGCTGATACTGTATGTGACCCTGCACAGCAAAATCAGTCGCTTGTTGCACGATACTATCTTGAGAAAATCCACAATAAACAATCTTCCGGGTTAAAATGTTGAATTTCACGTTTTCGCATAATTCCACAATATACTGTTCAACCCGGTGAAGATTCAAGACATTAGCAGTTATTCCTGTTGTCCACGCTACTTAAAAAGTTGATTTCTCCTCTTCTGGCATATTGTGACGGGAGAACCATGTCAACTTTGGATGCGGTTATCTTAGCGATAGTTTCTGAAATACCTTCAATATACATACCGTTTGAAAGCTTAGTTTATGGCCGTTCATGTGAGCACAATAACATAATTTTGATTTTACCAAAGCGACAGGTTTCGCTTTGCAGGGCCACATATGTCTGTACTGATGTGTTGAGTATTTGAAGAGGTCATATGTCTGCACTGATGTGTTGAGTATTTGAAAAGCTGCCATGTCTGTGCTGATGTGTTGAGTATTTGAAAAGCTGCCATGTCTGTGCTGATGTGTTGAGTATTTAAATAGCTGATATGTCAGTACTGCTGTGAATGTGCTTCAGGTGTTCAGTGTGTGTGGGAGGGGCTTGTGGAGTGACTGACGGCTGGAGAGGTATCCCGTGATCTGGTCGATGGTCTCCGCCACTGACGTCTTGGTGTCAAAGGTCACCTGGGCCTTCTGGAAGAGCTCGTATATAAAGCTGTGGAGGGAAATACAAATACACACACACACACACACACACACACACACACACACACACACACACACACACACACACACACACACACACACAAACACACACACGCGCACACACACACACACACACACACGCACAAGCACAAGCACACACACAACAATATGAACATCTACTATTATCAGTTCACTAGAGAAAGCTATTGCCAACATTAAGCAACAGATATTGAAACATTACCTTCAAAATACTACAGACATGACATTAGTGTGTGTGTGTGTGTGTGTGTGCGTATTTCTCCTCACCTTCCAGGTTTGTGTGTGTGTGTGTGTGTGTGTGTGTGTGAGTATTTCTCCTCACCTTCCAGGTTTGTGTGTGTGTGTGTGTGTGTGTGTGTGAGTGTTTGTCCTCACCTTCCAGGTTTGTGTGTGTGTGTGTGTGTGTGAGTGTTTGTCCTCACCTTCCAGGTTTGTGTGTGTGTGTGTGTGTGCGTATTTTTCCTCACCTTCCAGGTTTGTGTGTGTGTGTGTGTGTGTGTGTGTGTGTGTGTGTGTGTGTGTGTGTGTGTGTGTGTGTGTGTGTGTGTGTGTGTGTGTGTGAGTATTTGTCCTCACCTTCCAGGTTTGGTAATACCCTGGCTGTTTGGTGGAATCTCAAAAGTGTTGATGTGCATCTCCAGGTCCATTATAATCTCTGAAGAACAACACAATGTATAATCTCTGAAGAACAACTAAATGTATACCGTAATTTCCTGACTATAAGCCGCGGCTTATACATTGATTTTGCTAAATTTCTTCAGCTATGAGGTTAATACAGGGGGGCAGTTAATATGGTGTTAAATATGGTTTTGTTTATTTGAACTTGCATAAAACACTGTCCTGCGGCTTATACACAATGCGGTTTATATGCTGGAAATTATTGTAATCTCTGAAGAACAACAAAATGTATAATCTCTGAAGAACAACAAAACGTATAATCTCTGAAGAACAACAAAATGTATAATCTCTGAAGAACAACACATGAGCATGCAGGCAGACAAAGCAACGTGAAGGGCACGAACATCCTAGAAAAGCTGGCAAAAAACACTTGACTGAAATAAACTAAAGTCTGGCCAAGATCTGGTAGTAATGGAAACTGTGCTCAGAGGAAAGTGGAGTGGGAGCTTTAAACACAGTGTGCAGGTCTTTCTTCGGTCTTCTGGATAAGACATCAGAGATGATTCAGGCTCAGGACTGATCACGAGAGAGAGGGGTCACTCACGCTTTATTTTGGCTACGCATGTGATGTCCAGCTTCAGGGCTGCAGAAATGAGGGAAATATACCAATAGACGTAAGAAGACTTTAGAGCAGTCACACGATTCAACAACACACACTTCAACATACCAACAGAAGTTAGAGGACTTTAAAGTAGTCACGTATGTGTTTGTGTGTGTGTGTGTGTGTGTGTGTGGGCTGCTCACCGGAGCTCGAGGCCTCACTGAAGTCCTCCCCCTTCCCAGCATCCACGGCCTGCTCATGTGTGTGTGTGTGTGTGTGTGTGTGTGTGTGTGTGTGTGTGTGTGTGTGTGTGTGTGCTCACCGGAGCTCGAGGCCTCGCTGAAGTCCTCCCCCTTCCCAGCATCCACGGCCTGCTCGTGCAGCAGCTTGTCCACGGCCTGAAGCGCTGAGCTGAGGTCAAACGGGGTCAGATCGAACGACGTGGACTCTTCACACATCTTCTCCTGGAGTAGGGTCACACACACACACACACACACACACACACACACACACACACACACACACTGAGGTCAAACGGGGTCAGATCGAACGACGTCGACTCTTCACACATCTTCTCCTGGAGTAGGGTCACACACACACACACACACACACACACACACTGAGGTCAAACGGGGTCAGATCGAACGACGTGGACTCTTCACACATCTTCTCCTGGAGTAGGGTCACACACCCACACACACACACACACACACACACACACACACACACACACACACACACACACACACACACACACACACACACACACACACACACACACACACACACACACACACACACACACACACACAGGTCAAACGGGGTCAGATCGAACGATGTCGACTCTTCACACATCTTCTCCTGGAGTAGGGTCACACTCACACACACACACACACACACACACCATTTGAAGTGATTATTTTGCCTTCATGAAATAAAACATCTTGGAGACTCCCAGACTACCACAACAGAGAGTCCGCGTACCACAGTTTGAGAACCACTGCCTTAGACCTTCTGCTGCCCTACAGCGCCCCACTGTGGCCAAACATGCACGTGTGCAAACTCACATACAGGCTCTGAGTCAGTGATGAGAGGCAGGGATGACCAGTGGAAGACCAACACCTCTCCACATAATGACTAAACTAGCCACTTCCAGTTGTAGTGCTCAGTCACGCTGAGCGTAGCGACAGCTCCAGTCGATCCAGCGTGTTGAGGGTGAAGGTTACATTACATACTGTTACTGTATACATAACAAGGGCACTCCCAGAGAGGGATTGCGGCTGGGAACGTCTGCGGGGAATGTCTGCGGGGAATGTCAGCCTCCTTGTTGTCCCTATCAAGGTTGCCCTGCAGGGTCGTGGACACCTCAACAGGTACGAGCAGGTGGCAAGTTCAGGATCAGCAAGAGCGCAAGCAGAACTGAATTGAGAATGACTCCTAAATTACAATTAAATTCTCAAATTTGAATTGAATTTTGAATTGAGGTCAAAAACAGGATGTAGAATTACAATTTGAATTTGAATTAAAGGAAGTAGAATTGAAATTCAGTGAAATTCAAAGAAATTCACATACATAATGTAAGGGTACTGTTTAACAAGGAACTTTCACAATGTATGTCAGATGTGATCGCAACAAACACACAACTTATAATTGAAAACAGTAATCAATTTCAATTTCAGGTAACCTTCCCAAAACTGAATGTATGTGAGATTCAACACATTCCTCTTGTTGTGTGACTGACTGTGGAATGGTTTTGAATTGCCATGAATTGAATTCCTCTTCCTGTCATTCCAATTCAAATTCAAAATTCAACTTCAACTAAAATTCGGAATTGTGCACAAGCCTGGTTGTACAGTAAGTAGTGCTGCTATGAGAGGAGATGTTCTCTGAAGAGGGATGTCCCTACTCTAGTAGGAACTGGTAGTGCTATGAGAGGAGATGTTCTCTGAAGAGGGATGTCCCTACTCTAGTAGAGACTGGTAGTGTAGTGTGTTCCACCAACGAGGAACAGTGGTTACGTCAAGCTAAGAGTAGCGACAGCTAGATCTAATGTGCAGAGGTTAGAGGTTAAAGGTCAAAGGTTACCACATTATGCGCCTCATCAAAGATGATCACGGCTCCCTGCAGCTCAATGTTGTGGGCCCTGCGACTCTGGTGGGAGAAAGGGAGGAAGAGAGGAGGAGAGGAAGAGAGGAAGAGAGGACCAGAGGAAGAATAATATGATAAACTGACAATAAACAAACAAGCATCACTGTTCCTGTAGAACATCTGTAGAAGAATAATATTTTACCCAGCACTAAAATAATACATACCCAGCACAACAACAAATACATAACCAGCACTTATAATAAATACCCAGCACTACAATAAATACACAACCAGCACTACAATAAATACACAACCAGCACTATAATAACACATACCCAGCACTACAACAAATACAAACAGACTGTCATGAGTTACTTTACTAGTGCACAAATGCAAAGCCCACAGCCTCTAAATGAGAAGTGTCTTGTGCATGAGCTGAAGCGGCTGTGTGACTACTGACGTCTGTGTGATGTGCTACTGACGTCTGTGCGGCTACTGACGTCTGTGTGGCTACTGACGTCTGTGTGGCTACTGACGTCTGTGTGACTACTGACGTCTGTGTGACGAGCTACTGACGTCTGTGTGGCTACTGACGTCTGTGTGACTACTGACGTCTGTGTGACGAGCTACTGACGTCTGTGTGGCTACTGACGTCTGTGTGACGAGCTACTGACGTCTGTGTGGCGAGCTACTGACCTCTGTGCTTTATGAGCTGAAGCTGCTGTGTGACTACTGACCTCTGTGTAGCGTGCTTCTGATATCTGTGCTTGGCCTCAGTAAGTTAGCTTTAGACCTTAGCCATTTAAATGGCATGATGGTGACGGTCACTATCTCACCTTGGGGTCCAGGAGGTAGTTGTAAGGCATGAAGATGATCTCAGCCTGCTGCTTCAAAGACCTTGACAGGTAGTATGGACATACCCTACAAAACAGCACAGAATAATGCACACACACACACACACACACACACACACACACACACACACACACACACACACACACACACACACACACACACACACACACACACACACACACACAATAGAGCTGCAAATATGGTTCACATTCCACCAACACAACAGTGCAGAATGACGCACACATGCCTCTGGTCTCTGGGGAGGGACACAGACTGCTGCTAAGCGAGCACTCACCTCTGCTTATTGCCGGCCTTCACCAGGTCCTCCACATCCAGGATGGAGTTGATGATCTCCTTATCAGTGCTCTTCTCTGAGGGGGGAACAAACCCACATCACTACGGCAATACAGCAGGGACACACAGAGCCATGAGACTCAGATCACTACGGCAATACAGCAGGGACACGCAGAGCCATGAGACTCAGATCACTATGGCAATACAGCACTACTTTGTGGACATCAGCAGTGATTCAAGCTGTGGCAAGTGAGTGGTACGGTAGTTAAAAAGCGTAGCTTTGTGTGAGTGGAGGCAGGTTAAAAAGTTCCTTTCAAGTGAGTGCACTGCAAATTATTTGATTCTTATCAGATAAAAAAAAACTTAGATTTAGAAGTGTTAGATCATTTATCTTGTTTTAAGAGTACATTTCTTATTTTAAGTGTTCAACTTTACACTAGAATTTTATTTCTAGATTTAATTATCTTAATTCAAGAAATATTGTCAAGTGAAATGATCTTGCTGCATGGACAGACAATTTCACTTGTTTTGAGTATCTTTTACCTCAGATCTATTGCTTTTATCTTGATTTTAGACACCCCTTTTCTGCAGTGTGGAGGCAGGTTAAAAAGCGTTCCTTCGTTTCAGGTGAGCGGAGGCAGGTTAAAAAGCGTACCTGGAAGCAGGTTAAAAGCGTACCTGGAAGCAGGTGAAAAGCGTACCTTCAACGTTGTTGTAGAAGACACAGGAGCGTGTGGACACCTTGGCCCTGCACATGTGGACCTGCAGAGAAACCAGGAGGTCTGTGTTACGGACTCAAAGCTAACTACTCCCTGACTGCACACAGTTTAACACAGAAACCAGGAGGTCTGTGTTACGGACTC
>NC_085000.1:33867336-33879836 GCF_963854185.1 Sardina pilchardus | reverse complement strand
ACAAACTAGACTACAGTGCATGCAACGCAAGTAATTCAATAACCATAAAACAAGAGCAAAGATTAGTAAATAATAGTGAATAAAAGCATAGAAGGACAATAGCTTTAAAAAGTACATAAAAGAAATGCATGACACCACGGGCTATGTGTTGTTGTTGTTGTTGATGTGTATTTTGCGTACTTGGGGAGTCCCCATCCGTGGCGGTGGTGCCCCAGGATGACAGCGGGCGGTCGGGGAAGAGCTCGGCCCCTCCCATCTTCTCCGAGATCTTGCGGGCGGAGATGGTGTCTTTGAAGTTCTGTCTCCAGGCCAGCGCGGCACACAGCAGGCATAGCGTCTTCCCCGTCCCCGTCGGGCTCTCCAGGACGCCATTCACCTTCTGCACACAGCAGGAGCACAGCCTTTAATTATTATTATCATCATCATCATCATCATAGTTATAAACTTGCATGGGCTCTCCAGGACCCCATTCACCTTCTGCACACAGCAGGAGAGTACAGGCACAGCTTTTAATTATTATTATTATTATCATCATCATCATCATCATAGTTATAAACTTGCATGGGCTCTCCAGGACCCCATTCACCTTCTGCACAGCAGGAGCACAGGCACAGCCTTTAATTACCATTATTATTATTATCATCATCATAGTTATAAACTTGCATGGGCTCTCCAGGACCCCATTCACCTTCTGCACAGCAGGAGCACAGGCACAGCCTTTAATTATTATTATTATTATCATCATCATCATCATCATAGTTATAAACTTGCATGGGCTCTCCAGGACCCCATTCACCTTCTGCACAGCAGGAGCACAGGCACAGCCTTTAATTATTATTATTATTATCATCATCATCATCATCATAGTTATAAACTTGCATGGGCTCTCCAGGACCCCATTCACCTTCTGCACAGCAGGAGCACAGGCACAGCTTTTTATTATTATTATTATTATTATTATTATTATTATTATTATTATTAATATTATTATCATCATCATCATCATAGTTATAAACTTGCATGAGCTCTCCAGGACCCAATTCACCTTCTGCACACAGCAGGAGGGCACAGGCACACGTATTCAATTAGCAGACACTTTGACTTGGATGACTTAACAGGCGCTCATGAATAAAATGTACTATTATTATTATCACTATCATAGTTATCCACTCGTGTGGGAGCAGGGGAAGACTATTTAAGCAGCGGTGATAACTCAGCCAGTTTAAATGCAGCTGGTACTGTACCAGAGCGAGTGCATTTATCACCTGTGTGATTGCTGCCGTGATGGCGAGTGCATTTATCACCTGTGTGATTGCTGCCGTGATTCCTGCAGCTCAGGCTGGAAACATCTATCTGCACATCTATCTCTCCTGCTTCCTGTCCACATCATCTGGGTCCAATCACAAACTAGCTTATCCAAAAGGCGCACGAAGATCGTTGGTCTGATTGGTTGAAGGACTATCAATTGATCACGCCTCTTGTCAGTAGAAATACAGCGCAGACTCCCCAGACTAATGTTCAATCTCAAAAGATTGAGATTAGTATGGTGATAGCCAGACTACTGACAGCCTCTGGTTTGTGAGTGAAGAGTGAGCAATTGAGGAAGCTGTGCGGATGTGGGGCTGGTAGCTGGGATGGAAGAGGTGGAGGAAGGCAGAGGGTTCATGGTTGACCGAGTTGTTTTGAAAGTGGAAAATAGCTTCAGTGGCAGTTATTTATAGTCGGAGCATACTGGTCTTATGGGGCTCATTAATTCAACAAACCACCGTTCTTCAACAACCAGGTTTGCGTTCTGACGCCTTTTACATAATGATTGTGAAATGCACTGAGAGTAAAAACAAACAGTAGACAGCAGATATGACAGACACAATCAAAAAGCTGCCATGCTATTTACATTTTGTATACTCTTGACAACTACTAGGCTACCACACTTACGTTTTGAAGGCATTCAATGACTTTACTCATGTAGTCCGTCTGGCATGGATACGGTGTGAAGGGGAACTCCACCGTGACCCCTTTAATGTTGAGCGAGAGCATCGTGTTCGGGTCGACGAAGCTACTGCCCAGTGTCCACGCTGACCCGCTGCCGTGGTGTTTAAGAAATGAGTGCTGCTGTTAACGTTAGCTAACTAGGACTATCCTTCATCACATCTCTGCATATTGTCTGAGTATTGAGTTGTCTTCCCAATCACCCGTCTGATATGATATGACCATTCGTTGTACAGAAAAAGGGCTTTAATTTAGAACTTTGACAATAAACAAACTATCCACATTGCGCAAAAGCCAAGCAAGAATCACTTCCTAGTACTTTGCTTGGCGCGGGATGTTCTGTAACTTCTTCTTCTTGTTCTCCTTCTTGTCGCAGTTGGCAAACAACGTTTGGTTGCATTACCGCCACCTTCTGAAATGGAGTGTGGGATTTATTTCCCCTACACTAACAGTTTTTCTCAGTCTACATTTCTCGAAGCATCCTTGAGGTTTGCAAAACAGTAAGTTCATTGTGTAGCCTACTGATAAGACAGTCAAATGGCTCAGTGTCAATAAGTGTAATAATGTAACCTACTCTGGAGGGATGTTCTGATGTAAATTATGGCTAAAGTTTTGAAGACCATTTTTGTCAATTGTAAACCTAGCCTATGAGTTTGATCGACAATAGTATGCTTTTACTGTTTTTTACTGCAATTTGTTGACAGACCATGTCATTGTGATACAGAAAGGAAAAGACAGCACTGCATACAAAGTGGGAACAAAAAAGTTGAAATGTGATAGGACAATCTCCTGTGCTGGTAGGCCTAGGGTGACCAGATTTGAGTTTGCAAAAAAGAGGACATTTCAGCGCGGGGGGGGGGGGGGGGGGATGTTGTATTTGGGTCACATAGGCTATGCACCTATGAACACGTGCATTCATACAAATGTGTCAACATACATGGTGATATATGATAATGAGCTTTATTGGCCGGCCCAACACTAACAGAAAAACACTGCTTCAAAAGGCTTTTTTGAACACTTGCAGTTGAAAGTTTTAGATGTGCAAAAACAAACTATACATTTGTAGGCTATACAATGTAAAGTAGCCTATATGCACAACAATGGTAAAACAAAAATAAGAAAAAATAAAACCTAATTGCACAAAATGAGACATTTTTTAAGTTGGAAAAGTTGTCCAATGGCGGATACTTTTCAGTCCTCCTAAACTGCCTGCTTTGCAGGTCAGGCACTCAGCTTCGTATTGATCTCGACCGAGACAAAAATATGGAAATTACGTTTCAATTCGTCAGTGAACTTGCACTTGCGTTTCGGCATGGCTGAAGATGCCGGATAGTTTTGCGCATTGCCAGTGGTAAACAAGGAAGTGTGCGCTGATGAGGTGAATAACCAATTAAATGTTTAGCCCGAGAATATCGACCAATGACGGTAGCTCTAAGGTCAGGCTCTACACTTCAACTCAATGCAAAGCGAACTGTAGGTGGAGGGCGTGATTAGCCTTCTATGTGAATGAAAGAGAGAGCAATGCAAATTCGGTGAAAACACGTTAGGTTAGAATAAAAAAAATCCCGGACGATTCTGAAATTCCGCCCGGACACATTTTTAGGTTTCAAAAAGAGGACATGTCCGGGAAAAAGAGGACGTCTGGTCACCCTAGGTAGGCCTACAATTCTCAGATCAGATTTGAAATTCTCAAAACTAGCCTACCTGTACAATCTTCACATCATTGTCACTTGTGCACATTAAAGAAGCAGTTTCTCATTTCTTTGAACAAGTTGCAAATGTTTTGGTAGGCCTACCGTACATCCATGCAAATTATTAGGCCTATTCTCTGCTGAATAGGCCTAGTCTCGCCCCATACAATAGGCATTAGTTCAGTACATAGCATAAGTCTTTACATGCAAAATGGTTGAACAAGTTGTCATATGAGAATTTGAAGATGGAATGTCAGGAGGTGTAGGAAGTCTGCACTGTAATTCCTACAGCACTGCATGTACAGTAGGCCTACAGTTTTCCATAAGGAAACCAGGAGACACAATAAAATCACAATAAAATCATTATTTACCAAAATAACCACCAGTCACCAGTCACATTAACAAAATGAAATCACGAAGACAATTTTGATCATGTCTGCCTGTACAGCAGCCAAACTAAGCAGAATAAATCAGACATCTTTTACCTTGTTTATTTGTTTATTTGGGGTTTTTTTCATCACTGAGGGGGTCCGTTATTAAGGGGCTAAATTCAACCACCAAGTCATGCAAATTAGACAGGAACAACTGTTTTTCATTACAGTTGTAACACTATCATTGTTAAGCAAATTGCAATTCTAATTATGTGAAGTCAATAACTTGACCATTATTGGACCTAGCCATTTTATCATAAAATTGACCAACCCGTCACATTTATTATATTTCAATCAATTATATTTTAAGTGACAAAGAGTACGCCTGAGGTGGGCAAATGTGATTTTTTGGAGGGTGATCGTCTTTTGACTTTTGATGAACTGGCAGCCGTGGCCTACTGGGCTTTGGGTTTGTAACCGGAGGGTTGCCAATGCACGGCTGAAGTGCCCTTGAGCAAGGCACCTAACACTGCTCCCCGAGTGCCGCTGGTTGGGCAGGCAGCTCACTGCTCTGGGTTAGTGTGTGATTCACCTGTGTTTTCACTGTGTGCTGTGTGTGTTCACTAATTCGGTTAAACTGGGTTAATTGCAGATAAATTAATTTCCCTGACAGGATCAAAAAAGTATATATTCTATTCATTAGACAAGTTTATTCAGATGACATTGGTTCATAATTTGTGCACGCAGGCAGAATATTACACCTCTTCTTCTGAGACCCTGCCTCTCTGGGATGCTCATCTCCATACCCATGTGTGTTGCCAGTACTGTATAGTTGTGAAACATCCCTCTTTTTGTTTTCCTTATCATCACATGACTTCCCCAGCATTTTGTTGCCCCTGTCCCAACTTTTTAAACCTGCTGCTGGTAGCAAAATGAAAATGAACCTTTTCCATGAAATAGTCAAATTTGTCATTTTAACCATTTGATATGTTGTCTGTGAGTTTAAGAGATTTGCAGATTATCACACTCTGTTTTTATTCACATTTTTACACAACGTCCCAAGTTTTTGGGGTTGTAATTTTTTACAGTCTATGGTTGTAATGCACACACAACTGCCAGAGTGCAAATAACACTGAAGCTCGAAGATCCCACTAACCGAAATGAAGAAAGTTGAGTTCCGTTGAAGTTTATCAGAGAGGGTTATTTAACAATCTGACAAATAATATGCTAATAGATAAAGCAATCTGGAAAATAAATAGTGTATTAAAGTGAAGACAACAGCAGCGACCCCTGTGTTCAGTGCTTCTCATAACCTCTGGGGGATTGAAGTTGCACTTACAGCGCCCTCTTGTGGCTTAAATCAGACCATGCTCTTTCCAGGGATGCGCCAGACGGGTCCAATTTCACATTCCATTAGTCTACAGTGTAGCGAAGGAACAGTGGGCGCATGTCTTGTGGGCATGTAGAGAATTGACTGCTGATGTAAAAAATGAGACAAAGGTATCCGCAGTCAGGCGACTGAGGGTTGAGGAATGATTTGATTTTGAAGGTTTAGAAAAGTTTACGAGTAGCCTATATACTGTAGTCTGAGGAGTTTAGGTGTAGCTTGACGATGGAGATGTCAGTGCATTCAGACTATTGGGAAGAGAGTAAAGTCTTCAGTCGGCACAATAAGTATTCAAAGTAGATGGCAGTGTCTTTGGAGTATTTGATGAGGACTGCAGTGTCTTTGGAGTATTTGATGAGGACTGCAGTGTCTTTGGAGTATTTGATGAGGACTGCAGTGTCTTTGGAGTATTTGATGAGGACTGCAGTGTCTTTGGAGTATTTGATGAGGACTGCAGTGTCTTTGAGATGAATGGCCATGTAAGATTCCAAGTGTTAATGTCTTGGTACAGCAGTGCAGCAGTCTACTGAGCATTAATGATTAAGCTGGAGAAAGACGGCTGGGTACTTTGACCTCTTCTGCCGTCTCATAATGCTACAAGATAGCAGGAGGAAACACAACTGCTGTTGTTTGTGAAGCGATGATGCTGACACTGCTTGAAGTAGCACATCATTAACCCAACAGGACTACACTGAGACATAGACACTGCCATATTAACCCAACCCAGGACTACACAGACACTGCCATATTAACCCAACCCAGGACTACACTGAGACATAGACACTGCCATATTAACCCAACCCAGGTCTACACTGAGACATAGACACTGCCATATTAACCCAACCCAGGACTACACTGAGACATAGACACTGCCATATTAACCCAACCCAGGACTACACTGATACATAGGCACTGCCATATTAACCCAACCCAGGACTACACTGAGACATAGACACTGCCATATTAACCCAACCCAGGTCTACACTGAGACATAGACACTGCCATATTAACCCAACCCAGGACTACACTGAGACATAAACACTGCCATTTTAACCCAACCCAGGACTACACTGAGACATAGGCACTGCCATAGGTAAGACTGAGTCCTGATGGAGTAACATGTCATGAGCTGATAAATGTGCAGTAGCACATGGGGAATGAGCCTCCATCTCAACTAACAGGTTCATACAGGAGCCTGTTCAGTATTACTGATTAACTTCTAGAAGGAGCTCCGCTTGTGAACCTTGAGCTGCTTTGCTGTCTCAGGGTCATATCACAGGGTGCAATGTGATAGGATAGATTAGGTCACATGGTGGGGAAAGCACTGACTTACAGGCAGAGCTTCAGTAATGTTCCTACCTGTGGCTAGCTGGTAAATAACACCTGTCCTTTCCATCAAGGTGGACAATGAGTTGAGGTCTGCTGGGGGAAACTGGCTGATGTTCATCACTTTTGTTTATAGTCACTTGAACCGTGGCATTAGGACAAGCTTCTGGTTTGGATATTTATTTGGACTTTATACCACTTAAAGGAATACAAACTTGAACGTAACACCAACAAAGACGCTTACGCTGGTCCAGCAAATACGAGGAGTAGCGGGCAGGGAGTCCAGCACGCCACAGGTACGTTGACCACTCTCTGAGTCTCCTGCCAAGCTCACACACACACACACACACACACACACACACACACACACATACATCCACACACGGTTAGTACAATCGCTAACCTGTATTTCTTAGGAATTGAGTAAACAACCGCATTTGAAACCTTTGTTCACAAGATTGTTACACTTCTGGAATGACTTGTTAGAGATCAATGCAACAGTTTGCTGTAAGTTTAATTTCACTGCTAGTTACAGCCCTGCTGGAGGTCATAAGTCAGCAACCCTTTGCCAGACCCACTCTCAATCTCTACTCCTCTGTAGAACTGAAAGTAATATGTCATCTATTACATCAGAGTAATATGTCATCTATTACATCAGGGCGGCCATGTTTGTCACACACTGCAGTGAGCTCTGAACATCTTTAGGCCGTCAGCTGGAGGAAATGTAAAGCTGTGATGTGTGGGATGTGATTGGGTTTGTCTGTCAACACTCTTCCCATAAGTAGCCCACACAGAGAGCACATGGGCAGGTTTTATTCATTTATCTTTTTAAAGACGATCAAATGAAACTCCATGTTGAAGTGAGCCTATTGGTTTTTTTTCAGGTTATGTAGGACTCGGAGTGATCTTTACTGGTTATATGGTCCTTGGTCTAGAAAAGTTGGAGAAGCACTGCTTTAAAGTTAATCTGAAACTGTGTTAAAAGCTACTCAGTTCACTGCCATTGTACTGTAGGCTATTTCACATGTTTTGTTTTTCTCTTTTTGCAGTTCTCAAATCTTCTGTTCTTCATGGTGCTGATGAGGAAGTGACTGCAGCTCTGCCTCCAATATGAGTCAGCATGGAGCCTCTGCTGGTGGCCATGGACATTCAAGGTGAGCTCTGTTCTCACTGGGATTATACATGATCTATTATGAACATGATCCTGTGTTGTATGGGCCATGAGTGAGATCTTGGATATCCACAACCCACTCACACACTTCACCACACACAATCACTCTGATAGAATTGAATTGTTTGACATTAACATTACATTCATTTAGAAAGCAGGTCATAATTAAAAGAGGTTATAACTAGGACTGTTTCTGAAGGCAGAGCATCGCCTAACGTGACTAGGTTACACAACCTGGTTACACCATACACACACTAACATGGATGTGTATTAAAATGAGAGAGTTTTAGGTCATATTTGTAGTCTTATTCAACAGTTATCAAGTGAGAAAATGTGTGTATGTGTGTGTGTGTGTGTGTGTGAGAGAGAGAGAGAGAGAGAGAGAGAGAGAGAGAGAGAGAGAGAGAGAGAGAGAGAGAGAGAGAGAGAGAGAGAGAGAGAGAGAGAGAGAGAGAGTATGTTCAGTACAACACTAGACCCCAAAAACTCAAGTTGGGTGCAGAATGAAAACGCAAGACATGATAGTATGTGCTGCCATGTATAACATTTTAAATATTTAAACAAATGATTGTAGCGAGCTGAACCATGATCACAGAACAGCACATGGTTCACTGTGGAGTTAAATAACTGCCCCTAATCACCACATCAGATGGACTCAGTTCATCACATCACACCCTGCAGTTAATGAGTTTCTGCTGTATGATGTGTTTGCTTTGCTGAAGGCCAGTGGATGAGAGGACACACTCCCCTGCACCCAGCTGTGTGTCCATGAAGAGCGATCGCTCAAAGGGTCATATTCCCAACTTCAGAGAGGGAGACTGTCATCCTGAGGCCAGGTAAGAATGGTCTCCATCTGAAAAGAAAGATTATAATGTGTGTGCAGATATGAATTTCAGAGCATATGACTTTCTGTCATCTTATGTTGACACATACTTGTATGAGTCACTTATGGATAGGGTTGGGTATCGAGAATCGAGAATCGATGGGAACCGGGACTAGCTTTCCAATTCTCCCGGAATCGTTCAAAAGTTTAAATTTCAATTCCTAGTATCGATTCCCAGTCAGCGAACCGGAAGAAGAAGCCGCTAAACACCAACGAAGAAGGTGTTTGCATAACCGAGCTGAGGCAACAAGAAGACGATTTATGTTGTAGTTGAAAACAGCCCTGTGAGAAATGTATAGTAAATGTCATTCAGAAAGACCGTTGGTTAGCTAGCTCATTTAAAATATCAAAACTTTTTTGACCCTGTCTTTTACAAGAATCGGAATCGAGAATCGTTAGGAACCGGAATCGAAACAAGGAATCGAAATCGGAATCGTTCAAATTCAAACGATACCCAACCCTTATTATGGACAGTACACTTGTATAATCCATGTAGTGATTTTAGCTTGTATCATATCTTCACAAGCAGGGCAGTCAAACGCCAGAATTTTAGTGAGCCTGTTTTTTTTAAAATTTTTTTAATTTCTTTGCTGTTTCTTGTTGCCTAGAGGTTACTCAATAAAAATAGGCAGGGTGGCCAGTTATTTCCTTTGGGCAATTCCCGATATTAAACTCTTGAAGTTTGCCTATTGCAATTAGTTTGCACTTTAGGCTTGTACAATGTAGCAGTAAGCCACATCAAAATAGCCATATATTCTGGCAGTAGTGTGGAGAATGTCATTAGAAACAAACCAAAGTATTGTAAACTTGGGAAGAGAGGTTAGAACTAGGACTGTTTCTGAAGGCAGAGCATTGCTTTCATTCTCACATTCTCCTGTATGATGTGTTTACTTTGCTGAAGGCCAGTGGATGAGAGGACACACTCCCCTGCACCCAGCTGTGTGTCCATGAAGAGCGATCGCTCAAAGGGTCATATTCCCAACTTCAGAGAGGGAGGCAGTCATCCTGAAGCCAGGTAAGAAATTGAATGGTCTCCATCTGGAGAGAAAGATTAGAATGTGTGTGCAGAGATGAATTTCAGAGCATATGACTTTCTGTCATCTTATGTTGACACATACTTGTATGAGTCACTTATGGACAGTACACTTGTATAATCCATGTAGTGATTTTATCTTGTATCATATCTTCCTAAGCTGGGCAGTCAAACGCCAGAATTTTAGTGAGCCTGTTTTTTTTGTTTGTTTTGTTTTCTTTCACTGTAGCAGCATGGAGCCACATCAAAATGTTTCCAAACGAAGGCTCAAAATAGCTATTCCGGCAGTAGTGTGGAGAATGTCGTTAGAAACAAACCAAAGTATTGTAAACTTTGGAAGAGAGGTTACAGTATAACTAGGACTGTTTCTGAAGGCAGAGCCTTGGTCTTTTTCTGTACCTGTAAAGATATTTGTTCCTGCTTGTTTAGTGGATATAACATACATTACTGTGCATTTCTTTTTTAATGAACATATACAATATTTGTGGCAATACATTTACATAAACGCTGCTGACTGCTGATCTTATATTTCCTTCAGCATCCAACAGGAAGAAGAAACAAGTCATCCCACCATCAGCAATGTCTATCAAAAAGAGCTGTCTACATTATTCAAGGTGTGTGTGTGTGTGTGTGTGTGTGTGTGTGTGTGTGTTAAATATTCATCCACAGATGACAAAAACTAAATAATCATGACCTTGTAAACACATTATTGTGCAGTTATTTTACTTTGTTTTAGGTCTTGTTATGGTGTAATATAATAAATTGGAAATGTAATTCAATTAAGAAATAGAGAATGTTTGTGGACTAGCAAATAGAGAATATCTGCTGATCAAAAAGTTTATTTCATTACTGATGGAATGTCTTGTTTTCGGGAAACAGAAGCTTGAGGACAAAGTCATGACCTTCATGGAGACGGAACTGAAGAGACTCAAGAATCTCCTGAGTCATGATTACCCAGAATCCCCTTGTGACGAAGAGGAGGATGAGGAGGACCAGAGAGATGCCAGAGATGGAGCTCTGAAGATTGCAGTGCACATCCTGAGGAACATGAGTCAGGAGATCCTCGCTCAGCAGCTGGAGAAATGTCAGTCATTTGTTCATTCATTACTGAGCTTTTTAAGAATCTGGCAGAAGTCATGTTCAGATAATTACTCCAGTGAAATCTAATCCAATCAGTACTAAAAAATAACTGGGTTTATTTATTTGTATTCTGGGTGAAATGGTTAAAACATCTATGGAATCCTTGAGCAATTTAATTCATAAAGGATATTGGCCGGGTTTCCCAGATTCATTAAGAAGCTCTTAAGACTTAAGTGCTAAGAAATTCTTAGGAGAGCTCTAAGAACGTTCTTAGAACGCTCCTAAGAAGTTCTTAGCACTTAAGAGCTTCTTAACCAATCTGGGAAACCCGGCCATTGTCATTCCTGTCATATTATTCTTAACTATCATTTCTGACGTCTTCATAAGACTCTTTTATGAGTTCACTGGATGAAAGTTCCCAAATGATCATTAGGCACAAACTGCCATGACTACTGAAAGGATGTAATCTGTCGCAACATGTTCTGATGAAGGCTGCAAGTGCTACTGCAAATGGCTCACTTCACACATGTATGTAATACATCTGACTTAATTATGTGTCTTTATATCCAGATGGACGGCTTCCTAGATGTCAACAAGAGCTCAAAAATAGGCTAGCAAAGAAGTGTCAGAGTGTATGCGAAGGCATCCCAAAGCAGGGAAAGTCTACTTTTCTGGAGAAGATCTACACAGAGCTCTTCATCACAGAAGGGGAAAGTGTAGAGGTGAATACTGAACATGAAGTCAGACAGATTGAGATGGTATCCAAGAGACAAGTAACAAAGGAGGAAAAAGCAATCAAATATACTGACATCTTCAAGCCCTTACCTGGACAGGACAAACCCATCAGAACTGTGCTTACAAAGGGAGTGGCCGGCATTGGAAAAACAGTCTCTGTACAGAAATTCATTCTGGACTGGACTGAAGACAAAGCAAATCAAAATATCCATTTCATATTTCCTCTTCCTTTTCGGGAGTTGAATCTGATGAAAGACAAAAACTTCACCCTTTTGGACTTCATTCATCATTTCTTCACTGAAACAAAAGACTTTACCTTCTCCATCAAGGACCGATACAACATTGCCTTCATCTTTGATGGTCTGGACGAAAGCAGACTTCCTCTAGATTTCCAGCACAATGAATGCATCTACAGCATAACAGAATCTGCCTCTGTGGATGTCCTTCTCACAAACCTGATCCAGGGGAATCTGCTTCCCTCTGCTCTTGTTTGGATCACCTCCCGACCAGCAGCAGCCAATCAAATCCCTCCAGAGTTTGTGGACCAGGTAACAGAAGTCCGGGGTTTCAGTGACCCACAGAAGGAGGAGTACTTCAGGAAGAAAATCACAGAAGAGGAACTGGCAAACAGAATCATCACACACCTGAAGTCATCCCGGAGCCTCTACATCATGTGCCACATTCCAGTCTTCTGTTGGATGGCAGCCATTGTTCTGGAGAGCATCATGACTGAAGCAGAGAGTGGAGAGATTCCAAACTCTTTGACTCAAATGTACACACACTTCCTGATCATACAATCCAAACATAGGAGTCAGAAGTATGAAAACATGTGGA
>NC_085000.1:33854836-33862336 GCF_963854185.1 Sardina pilchardus | reverse complement strand
CCCCTGCCACTGAGTCTAAGACAGACTGGAATCAGCTGTGGTTGGCCCCATACCCAACATAAATCATCCTTGTGCCAATTATTCAATTGTTTGTTTATTATCAGCTGAGAGATATTCTTTTTGAACTGATACCATTGCAGAAGCAGACGTTAAGGTTTGGAATAGGCTATTGTTTTAATTGTGGGGTGTTGTGTGTTAACATCTGTAAATAATAGAAAAACGATCTATAATTTTGTTGAGAGGTATAACTTGTCTGTTAAGAAAATGTAAGGATGGTTCACTGCCTGCATATTGTGCGAGAACGACATGAAATGTGTGAATGGTATGGCCACAAAAGACGGATGCTGTGCTAGTTGGGAGACTTAGAGTTTTGAAAATGTGACAACTGTTTGGACAATTCACGCTATGTTAGCCACTGAAAAAAACTGTAAGCCATTGATTCGTTTGAAATGTAAATGAGTTAACTAGCTTGTGATATTTTCCGTCTAGCAATAGTAACGTAGTTGAGCTTTGTGATAGTGTTTTTCATTCTGTCAAATTTACCTGCACTCGTTGATGGCCGTGGACTTGGCTACGGATAAATCTGTTTTGAGCATTTAGATGCATGCTCCTCCAGCAGTCGCTTCTTCTTAATTCTGCCCTTTTCAGTCCCCTCTTTCTCGTCTTTCCTCTTCTTGCCTTCCATATTAATCACGCAAGCACCTGCTAATCCGTTCACTATCAAAACGCTACGTTCAGTAATACAGGCTAAAGGGCCATGCCATTAAAGGAGGGGCCGCTCATCTGTCCCCCTACATTTCTGTAATAGACTTGACCTAGCAAACGTATTTGGGATTCCCAGGAGGCTTTGCTGTTCTATTTTGAATTTATTTGTGACCAAAAGAGTTAAATAACACTTTAATGATATATGAACAATTAAATCAAGACACCCAAAGGCTACATACCAATGCACTGATGACAGAGAACTGAGATGAATAGGCCTGTAATTAATATGTAAGGTAACCATGACTAAGGTATATATCGCAACTGAATGGTTTATATAGTGGTTGGCTTCTGTAATTTGATAGGCGAACTTTGGGTGACTTCTTAGGGGACAGAAATTAGACGCTCAAACTCTTATGATAGTAATTAAATGTAGGCCTACCAGCGGCCGCTCAGGCCCGTCATGGGTCAAATCAAATGCAACGCAGGCTGGCCGGCCTGGCGGGAAATATCCCGAATCTCCCGATTACCACTCCGCCCCTGTCAATAGTTACAGTATGTAGTATGTAATTATGTACTTTGATGGTAAGTTGTATCATACTGAACAGGTGATTTTTGTTGAATGAACAAATGATCTGCAGTAAGTTGTATGTGTATTGTATCCAAGCAATTGAGAAAAGGGTTAGAGTTTTGAAAAATGTGCATTTTGATCATTGATTGTGAGGTTTGTGTCTACAGTTGTGAACAATGACATCAAGGTTATGAAAAAACTCTAATATAATCAATACCTATGATGAAACCAATATTTAAAAGTGATAAATTAGTGTGTGCTCTGTCTCTTTGTAATGTGAATAAAATGTGCTACCCTACAGTGTTGATGAGTGCCATCACTGACTACTTCCAAAGCCCTGCACACTCCTCCTCTCTAGATCAAGCACCTACAGATGCACTATGGAATCCCCTCTAGTTAATATACCAGTCTGTTATAGCTGGGTACACAGCTACACCTCACCACTAACATGTACACAATGTGGGTATCATCATCATCAACATGCACAAACACAACAGGGGAAGGTGTTAACAGATGCAGTAACATTTCCACAATGTGGGTATCATCATCATCATCATCATCAACATGCACAAACACAACAGGGGAAGGTGTTTACAGGTGGGGACCCAGTTCTGCATTCCAGTGCCCTCTAGTGGACAGAAACCATATGGCATCTGTAGGGAGGGAGACAGCAGAGACCACATGAGGCCTAGAACCCTGGACTACAAGAACACCGACATGCACCCACAACACTAAAGAACCCTGGACTACAAGAACACTAATATGCACCCACAACACTGAAGAACCCTGGACTACAAGAACACTAACATGCACCCACAACACTAAAGAACCCTGGACTACAAGAACACTAACATGCACCCACAACACTAAAGAACCCTGGACTACAAGAACACTAACATGCACCCACAACACTAAAGAACCCTGGACTACAAGAACACTAACATGCACCCACAACACTAAAGAACCCTGGACTACAAGAACACTAACATGCACCCACAACACTAAAGAACCCTGGACTACAAGAACACTAACATGCACCCACAACACTACAGAACCCTGGACTACAAGAACACTAACATGCACCCACAACACTAAAGAACCCTGGACTACAAGAACACTAACATGCACCCACAACACTAAAGAACCCTGGACTACAAGAACACTAACATGCACCCACAACACTAAAGAACCCTGGACTGAAGTGTGTGTGTGTGTGTGTGTGTGTGTTACAATAGCCTTGGAGAAAGAAGCAGTAAACGTGCAAACCTATGTGAAAATGCAAAAAGCCAACACACACACACACACACACACACACACACACAAACACACGGGCCCGATCGTGCACCCGTGCGCTTAATGTGACATAAAGTCTGATTCGTATCTTACACCCAGTCAGTGATGGAGTTTTCGCCATGTGCTCAAAAAAACGCGCTGTCAAAATACCAACATGCTGTTAGATGCTGCACTGCTGGCTCTCAAAGGGAACGGCAGATGTCACTCTCATTGGTTAAAGGATGTTACGCCCACAACACACCCGTGACTGATTAAGAAACAGAAGAACAGCAATGTTACCCTGCAGCGTTTGATCACAAGATCACGCCATTTAATTAGCGAATGTGGACTGGAAACACATTACATGTCTTTAAACTTTGCACCTCTGACCAGACGTCTCATATCACCAAGGCTGTGTCTGAAACATCAGTATGCTCGTGGGCAGTGTGCATTTTCCGGAAGTTACGTCAGAATAGACTGTCTGAAAGTCAAGCGCTCTCACTAGTTGTGTACTTCGTTTGGCGTGATTTCCAAGCGTGCATCGATGCATCTTTTTTTGCCCTCAGGTATCCCATAATCCATTGCGCAGCGCAGATCAAGTTCCACACGTCATGCAAATTGTCAACACACCCCCCTCCCCGAGTCAGGTGACGCCAACTAGTTAGTGCTGTCCAAATGTAGGTAGGGATGCATACTGAGGAGCAAGCTAACTAAGACGCTACTGGTAAGAAGGTACTATCCAGCGTGCACGCTTGACTTCTGGACACAGCCCAAGACTGGGCCCTACAAGTTGTATTGGACATAAGAAACATACGTGACATTTGATTAGGAGCAGGAGCAGCAGTAAGTGATGACTCTACAAGACATCTCATACACGTCACACCCTCACTGTAAAACAATGATGAAGACAGAGAGGGTTAAAGCGGCTGAAGTGCCCTTGAGCAAGGCACCTAACCCCTCACTGCTCCCCGAGCGCCGCTGGTTGGGCAGGCAGCTCACTGCTCTGGGTTAGTGTGTGATTCACCTCACTGTGTGTTCACTGTGTGCTGTGTGTGTTCACTAATTCGGTTAAATTGGGTTAAATGCAGAGAAACTAATTTCCCTAACGGGATCAAAAACGTATATTCTATTCTATTCTATTCACCCTCACTGTAAAACAATGATGAAGACACCTCACACACATTTCACACTCTCACTGTAAAACAATGATGAAGACACCTCACACACATCACACCCTCACTGTAAAACAATGATGAAGACACCTCACACACATTTCACACTCTCACTGTAAAACAATGATGAAGACACCTCACACACATTTCACACCCTCACTGTAAAACAATGATGAAGACACCTCACACACATTTCACACCCTCACTGTAAAACAATGATGAAGACACCTCACACACCTCCCCCACATTTCACACTCTCACTGTAAAACAATGATGAAGACACCTCACACACACATTTCACACCCTCACTGTAAAAGCACACAGCTGGACAGGGCTGTGTCCAGAGCTCTGTGACATCACACAGGATATGAAGGGTCAGCTGCCATTAACTGCTACACAGATGATGTGTGTGTGTGATGTGTGTGTGTGTGTGTGTGAGTGAATTAATGAGTAAGTGAGTGAATAAGTGAGTGAGTGAGTGAGTGAGTGCCTGAATTAATTAATCAATGAGTGAATGTTCCAATGGTCATGGTTGAGGTCTCTAATAAACACATAGAGTAGCAAACAGGGCAGACACTTCCTCTCACAGGGCCTGTGTGTGTGTGTGTGTGTGTGTGTGTGTGTGTGTGTGTGTGTGTGTGTGTGTGTGTGAAAGCTTACTGAGCTCTCTAATAAACACATACAGTAGCAAACAGGGCAGACACTTCCTCTCACAGGGCCTGAGTCTGGCTGCCTGCTGTGATCTGTGGGAGCCAGAGCCATAGAAAGAGAGAGTTGCGACACTCTTTGATGTTGCCGCCACGATCAAAAGTTCCAAAAAGACCTGTGCTGAATGGCTGAATCGCAGGAGGGTGGGATGTACTTCTAATGCTGGAAGGTGTAATCAATTAACTCATTGACTACTGACCAAGAGATTGGCTGTAAACAGTTCCAAAAGCCCCATAACGAGGAAATAGCCTGGAAAAAGCGCTGCCATTTTTTCCTATGGAGGTCTATGGGAGTGTCGCCACTCTGTTTTATCTACCGCTCTGGTGGGAGCTTATCAGTGCTGGAGTGTGAGGAGAAATGGGCCTGCACTGCCCTCTGCTGGACACTGTGGCTACATGCAGGCTGGATAGACTATCCCATTGTTTTCGCCCCATCATTCTTTATGTAGATCAGTGAGGATTGAGGCCCGAGGGCCAGGGCCACGTTCAGTCTCATCATAGTGCACACTGTATGACCACGTTCAGTCTCAGAACAGTGCACACTGCAGGGCCATGTTCAGTCTCAGAACAGTGCACACTGCATGGCCACGTTCAGTCTCAGAACAGTGCACACTGCATGGCCACATTCAGTCTCATCATAGTGCACACTGCATGGCCACGTTCAGTCTCAGCACAGTGCACACTGCATGGCCACGTTCAGTCTCAGCACAGTGCACACTGCATGGCCACGTTCAGTCTCAGAACAGTGCACACTGCATGGCCACATTCAGTCTCATCATAGTGCACACTGCATGGCCACGTTCAGTCTCAGCACAGTGCACACTGTGTCAGCTCTCTCCTCCATTCTGCTACGCTTTCCAGGTTGAACATCTAATCCACAACAAATTAATAATGAAACACATTTACACAATGTCTTCCTTATTACTCTAGCAGTTAAATAAATCAGATACAAATGCATACTGTAATATAAATGTTATACTGTATTATTACGTATTAATACTGTAGTAAAATCTCGCCTAGGACTCCATCACAGTCAGAACCTTGTTTCAGAACGAGACGTCTTAAAATAAGCCAAAGTCTTATTTAATTAATCAAGTCAAATGATGTTCTGAGAAATTGCTAGACAAATCTCTTTGTACTGAAAACAAAGTATGTTTGATCTTGATATAAGATGAATAGGACTTGGTTTGATTTTATTAGACAAGCTGTTTTCGCAGTGTAGGTGTGTAAGTGGTGGGAGGAGTGTGAGTGTGAGTGTGTGATGGTTCACATGAACCCTGTATGTGCCCTTTCCATAAGTGTGCACACTCTCACTCTACTCAGGGGATTAGCAACAGGTCATATGTAGCACTGTGACGTGAAACACAGGGTACAAAGGGAGGCTGGAAGCTTAAAAAGAAACATCAGTGAACAGCTGCCATTCAATTAAGACTTAAAATAATATTTTAATTGTTTAGCATATTACGATAGAAAATTATATCTATATATTAGGGCTGGGACTCGATTAAAAAAATTAATCTAATTAATTAGAGGCTTTGTAATTAATTAATCGAAATTAATCGCATTTTAATTGTATATAAATATATGACCTGAGAACAGTGAGAAGTATTTTTTTTTCACATGGATTTTTAGTATAGCCTACTATTGGATAATGACTGAATACATAGGCCTAAGCTTAAGCAACAAAAATATTGTTTATTAATAAGTCCAACAGACCAGTGCAATTTTTGCCATAAAGTGTAGCAATACCATATTTACAAATAGTACATTTTCAGAAATTCATGTGGCCTATAGATAGGTAGACCTTCTGTAAACTATAATACTGTGATATCCTGTTAATTGTGTCACCTGTTACCTTGAGTTGAGTTCATGAAATTGTTGTGTCCCTTTAAGGCGAGACACGGCAGGTGAAAACATCGTTTTTGTGACCTCCGGTCAATTTCAATATTTTGTGCTAGTTTGCTACCTTAGCATGCATTCTACCACCCTACTACAACAATAAAGTCGATTTGCACATTTAGGTGTTTATTTCATGACATTTTGTCTACTCGCGCCTATATATTTCTCCTAATTTTACCAAAAGTTCCCATTCTAAAGTGTCATGTACTACCGCGACCGTGAACCAAATCATATCGTGTGTGACACCGTTCAAAAGCCCCTTTTCTCCTGAATGACGCTATGCAATCCAAATATGGACATTTCCTTTGTATTAGCAACCAATCGCGAAAGTTCAAAGGCGAGTCTAGGCTTAGAACGTATCCCATTGGCTGTGTTTCAAGGCTGTTTTCTCAAAACGAGTTTCTTCTCCCACTCTGAGAACATAATCTCCACTTCTGAAGCACTTACATGCGCCAAACTTTCCAGTCTTATGCCAAACTATATTTACAAGACTTTTACAGAGGGGTTTATTGAAATATGATTCCTAACCTGATATATATGACATTTTATGCTTAAAAACATGGCAAAAACCGATTTTTCAAGGCTATTGACACTATATGCTGATTTACAAGACAACAGAAGTAGATATCCATAAATCCCTCTGTATTTTTTCTCCCATCTAATATATTAACACAATGAAAAAACAATTTTGAACCTGGCTTTATCCAAAACTCAGATTATGCATTTTAAAATATATGCAAATTAGCACATATTTAATGAGATAATGCCTCATTTGCATATTTAAACATTAAGTTACAAAAAAATTGTAATACATTTTTTTCTTATGTTGATGTAAGTAATCAACTGGGGAAGTTTCATAGTGATATCTGCTAGTTAAAAATTTTACCCTATTCACCTGTAGTGTCTCGCCTTAAGGGGAACTGGGGGGCGGAGTTTACGTGTGTGCGTGTGTGCTTGTATGCGGTTCTGAGTGTGAAGTTTCTTTTAGGTCTATGAAAGTTGGACATGGAATTAGGTGCGGTGGATTACTGTTATTAGCGTGAGTTGTGGCTGTAACAGCAACTCGGTTGCTATTTAATAATAAATAAAGCTCAGAGGTTTCCCTCAAGTGTCTGGACTAGAGTATCACAATACTTTGTCCACGCTAGCAGCTAGCTGCTTTATGTTTTGCACTGAG
>NC_085000.1:33839836-33849836 GCF_963854185.1 Sardina pilchardus | reverse complement strand
GCCAGTGGATAAGAGGACACACTCCCCTGCACCCAGCTGTGTGTCCATGAAGAGCGACAACTCCAAGGGTGGTGTTCCCAACTTCAGAGAGGGAGGCAGTCATCCTGAAGCCAGGTAAGAACGGTCTCCATCTGGAAAGAAAGATTATAATGTCTGTGCAGATATGAATTCCTGTAGCTGGACCGCCTTCCGCTAGCCTGACGAGCCTGAAGCTGGGAACTCACCATAAGCAGGGCTCAATCTGAGGGGTGGAATAAACGGTTGTCTTTCAAACTCCCTCTCCACGCAATAGGATAGCACTACAACCAGTCATCTTTTTGTTTTGAAGTAGCAGGATGGGGAATTCACGCTTAACGGTTGCAACTTGTGGTCGCAGGTTAGTCGTCATTATGTTAAGCCCGCCCAGAGACTCTATACATGATGTGATTGGCCCGTTGGAAGTTTGATTTTTCCAGCTCGCAAGCCAACGCAAAGTTGCTAGAATTCCATTTGCCGGCGCTAGGGTGCATCTAATTTTCTAGGTTAGAATTCCGGAGCATGTGACTTTATGTCATCTAATGTTGAGACATACTTGTACAACCTGAATTCTGACAAATTTGGGACACTTAAAATGTGAATAAAAAAGAAAACTTTTATGTGTGGCTTGTAAAATTCATTAATCTTCATGAGCAGGCTAGTGAAAGGCCAGAATTTTAGTGAACCTGGTTTTATTGGTTAAAATTAGACAGTTGGAATTTAAACTCCACATTTCACCAGCAAAAATATGTTTCTTATTTAAGAAAGTAATTGAAAATAAGTGAATAAATGAATAATACAGTATATCTATAAGAAATTAAAAACAAGCCAGTCTTTTAGAGGTCATAACAACTGTTTCTGAAGGCAGCGCCTTACTTCTTGTTCCGGTAGCGTCACATCTTTGGGTACGCTTGAATTCTTCCAGTGCAGATAGTGAATGTAACGCATACACATACAAACATGAATACGTATTAAAATGACTGATTTTATTTATTTACTGCTGTATGATGTGTTTACTCACTTAGGCCAGACTCCCCTGCACCCAGCTGTGTGTCCATGAAGAGTGACAACTCCAAGGGTGAGGTCCCCAACTTCAGAGAGGGAGGCAGTCATCCTGATCCTAGGTAAGAATCCTTCCTAAAATGTCCTATTCAATTCACATACAGTATATTTGTACATCACATACATTATAAACACTATTAACTGATAGCTGCTGTCCTTATATTTCCTTCAGCATCCAACAGGAAGAACAAACAATTCATCCGACCCTCAGCAAAGTCTATCAAAAAGACCTGTCTACATTATTCAAGGTGTGTGTGTGTGTGTGTGTGTGTGTGTGTGTGTGTGCGTGCGTATTAAATATTCATCCACAGATGACAGAAACTAAATAATCACGACCATGTAAAAACATTATTCTACAGTTATTTTACACAGGTCTTTTTATGGTGTGATGTAATAAATTGGAAATCACTGAAGAAATAGAGAATGTTTGTGGACTAGCAAATAGAGAATGTTTGCTGATCAGATATTCATGTTTATTTCATTACTGATGGAATGACTTGTTTTTGGGAAACAGAAGCTTGAGGAAAAAGTCATGACCTTCATGAAGACGGAACTGAAGAGACTCAAGAAGCTCCTGAGTCATGATTACCCAGAATCCCCTTGTGATGAAGAGGAGGATGAGGAGGACCAGAGAGATGCCAGAGATGGAGCTCTGAAGATTGCAGTGCACATCCTGAGGAACATGAGTCAGGAGATCCTCGCTCAGCAGCTGGAGAAATGTGAGACATTTGTTCATTAATTACTGAGCTTAGTTTGTTACACAATTTGAAAAACATTTAAGAATCTGGCAGAAGTCATGTTCAGTTAATTACTCCACTGAAATCTAATCTAATCAGTACCAAACATAACTGGGTTTATTTATTTGTATTCTGAGTGAAGTGATTGAAACATCAGTGGATTCCTTGAGCGATTGAATTCACAACATGTTGTCATATTTGTCATATTATTCTTAACTAACATTTCTGACGTCTTCATAAGACTCTTATGTGAGTTCACTGGATGAAAGTTACCAAATGATCAGTAGGCACAAACTGCCATGACTACTGAAAGGATGTAATCTGTTGCAACATGTTCTGATAAAGGCTACAAGTGCTACTGCAAATGGCTCACTTCACACACTTCTGTAATACATCTGACTTAATTACTGTATGTGTCTTTATATCCAGATGGACGGCTTCCTAGATGTCAACAAGAGCTCAAATATAGGCTAGCAAGGAAGTGTCAGAGTGTATGCGAAGGCATCCCAAAGCAGGGAAAGTCTACTTTTCTGGAGAAGATCTACACAGAGATCTACATCACAGAAGGGGAAAGTGTAGAGGTAAATACTGAACATGAAGTCAGACAGATTGAGATGGTATCCAAGAGTCAAGTATCAAAGGAGGAAAAAGCAATCAAATATACGGACATCTTCAAGCCCTTACCTGGACAGGACAAAACCATCAGAACTGTGCTTACAAAGGGAGTGGCTGGCATTGGAAAAACAGTCTCTGTGCAGAAGTTCATTCTGGACTGGACTGAAGGCAAAGCAAATCAAAATATCCATTTCATATTTCCTCTTCCTTTTCGGGAGTTGAATCTGATGAAAGACAAAAACTTCACCCTTTTGGACTTCATTCATCATTTCTTCACTGAAACAAAAGACTTTGCCTTCTCCAACAAGGACCGATACAACATTGCATTTATCTTTGATGGTCTGGACGAAAGCAGACTTCCTCTGGATTTCCAGCACAATGCATGCATCTACAGCATAACAGAATCTGCCTCAGTGGATGTCCTTCTCACAAACCTGATCCAGGGGAATCTGCTTCCCTCTGCTCTTGTTTGGATCACCTCCCGACCAGCAGCAGCCAATCAAATTCCTCCAGAGTATGTGAATCAGGTAACAGAAGTCCGGGGTTTCAGTGACCCACAGAAGGAGGAGTACTTCAGGAAGAAAATCACAAAAGAGGAACTGGCAAACAGAATCATCACACACCTGAAGTCATCCCGGAGCCTCTACATCATGTGCCACATTCCAGTCTTCTGTTGGATGGCAGCCACTGTTCTGGAGAGCATCATGACTGAAGCAGAGAGTGGAGAGATTCCAAACTCTTTGACTCAAATGTACACACACTTCCTGGTCATACAATCCAAACATAGGAGTCAGAAGTATGAAAACATGTGGAACCAGAAGACCATTCTGTCACTGGGGAAACTGGCTTTTCAACAGCTGGAGAAGGGCAATCTGATCTTCTATGATAAAGACCTGAGAGAGTGTGGCATAGATGTCAGACAAGCATCAGTGTACTCAGGAGTGTGCACTCAGATCTTCAGAGAGGAGGCTGGGCTGTACCAGGGGAAAGTGTTCTGCTTTGTTCATCTGAGCATTCAGGAGTTTCTAGCAGCTCTATATGTGTTCCTCACATTCCAGAACACAGGGATCAATATACTGGATCAGCAGCCAAGAGTTGTTTTTTCTTTTCTGAAGAAAAAGAATGAAAACATCAATGACCTATACCAGACTGCAGTGGATCTAGCATTAAACAGTGAGCATGGACACCTGGATCTTTTCCTGAGGTTTCTTTTGGGCCTCTCATTGGAGTCCAATCAGAAATACTTACATGACCTGCAGCCCAGGGCAGGAAGCAGCTCATTACACACAGAGGAAACAGTCAAGTACATCAAGGAGAAGATCAGAGAAACCACCACCCCAGAGAGATGCATCAACCTGTTCCACTGTCTGAATGAACTGAATGACCACTCTCTGGTGGAGGAGGTCCAGGGCTACTTGAGGAAGGACAACAAATCCAGAGAGGATCTCTCTCTTTCCCAGCTGTCAGCTCTGGCTTTTGTGCTGCTGATGTCAGACCAGGAACTGGAGGAGTTTAACCTGCAGGATTATGGGGGACCTGTTTCACCTGCCAGATCAGATGCAGGTCTGCTGAGGATGCTGCCAGTGGTCAAAACATCTAAAAGAGTCAAGTGAGTATTGGACTCTAGTGACTAAATATGTTAATTGAGATTGTGCTATATAATGTTATGGATTTGTAGTTCATGGTCACAGTTACTATGACTGTAAGTAATATAGGGGGAATCAGCATGCATCAGTATGATTTGTCATTAATACAGCAACTCGTACAGATATTTCAGGGGAATAACACACATATTTGAATGTTGAATTGGAATGGTCTGCCATCTAGATACTGATGCAGTTTTCTGACAGAGTAAAGACCTGAGGTACATGTATTTCCAGTGTTTCCCTTCCAGTGTTAAAATACCTGGAGTATTTCCACTGTTTAAAGAGGAACTATGCAGGATTGGCGATTTCATCGCCGGTTTCGCTTTCACTTTTCGTTTTCGCTCGTTTTATGCTTGCATATTTCTCTGCAGAGCTTCCGCTACAGCTTTAGCGTGTATATTTTACAAAACTCCTCAATCGGTCAGTCTGCCGTGCCTTTTCATGAGACTTTACATGACACTTCCTGGAGTAGAGCATGGGTGCGTGCCCGAGATCTCCTGAAGTTGCAAGTGTGGTTCTACCGCTACAGACCACTGGGGCGGCCGAAAAAAACACTGTTCGACCTGTAATGACTCATTTAATCATATATAATAGTATGGAACAAATTGATTAACTGAAAAACGTTGCATAGTATACCTATAAAGAGGAACTATGCAGGTTCGGCGATTTGGCTGTTTTCGCTTTCGCTTTTTGTTTTTGCTCGTTTTACACTTGCAGGTTTCTCTGCAGGGCTTCCCCTACAGCTTTAGCATGTATATTTTACAACACTAGTCAATCGGTCTGTCTGCCTCTTCATGAGCATGATCGCGAGGCTGGAGACTTTCTTTTTGTTAATGCCACCGGGCCGGTGGCACAAACTTGCAAGCGGGTTTTTCCACTCAAAGGCGCTAGGAGAAAGGAAGACAGCCATCATTCAACCCAAAATAAGTCAAATAATCATTCCAATGACTCTGAAGCTGATCAGGGGCCTGTACTACGAAGGGAGCTCAACCTACCCAGATGTAACCCAGGGTTACTTTGCTAAACCGGGGTTGACAAAACCTGGTTATCTTCATTGGTGTTAATCGGTACTACGACGCTGAGTAAGAAGTTGATTTGTTGAACTGGGGTTAACCTCATCGGAGTTGGTGCGCGTTCACATAAAATGGGCGGGTTGCAGCGCAAATCATCACTTTTAATTATGACGCGATCACGTTATTTTACGGATAAGCAATGCGCAATGATTATAAAAAGTGCGAGGAATTAAAACCCACTTTACAATACATCAAATAGCCTACGTCGGCAGCAAACAAAGCAAGACAAGGCTGTTGGCAACGTAGGCTATTGCAGATCGGATATATGAAAGTAAAGTTTTATTTCATGTTCCTTAAATAGCCTATGTGTTACGCAGGATTAATAGCTTGCGGAATGTCTGAAATGTGTTGAAATAAATACATTTTGAGTTCATAAGAGTCCTACAGATGCAACACAATTCATGCCATGTATATGAATAAATATTAATAAAGGATAATTGAATGTTTAGCCCCATTGACTGATTTAGTGTATGCCTATCCTGTGAACATTTTAGATGCAACGGCAGTGCCGCTGGCAGCAGGTGAAAATGAAACTCAAAAACATTCAGAAGGTTTATAGGCCTAGTTATAGCTTGCATTAATGTCTTAATTATGAAAATGTTATATTGCCAATGCTTATAGCCTCCACTTTGCCTCGATCAGCTGACAAATGCAACATGTCCCTCGGCTGAGAATGTAGGCTATAGGCTATCTTTCATAGAGAATATTATATGGAGAAAGATTCTGGCGGTCTTTAAAAACCCTCGCCTTGCGAAGAGAGGCGCTTACAATTTGCGCTCCAATAATGTATCTTCCAAGTAGCCTACGTCGACATTGTGGGGTGTGGTTAACCGCAAACCTCGGGTTAACCAAGATCATAACCTGCTCGGAGCAGGTTTGAGATGCAGCGTAAATTGCCATGGCAGCATACCTCGGTTAAAGTCAAGTCAAGTTTATTTATATAGCGCATTTCATACACAGAGGTCATTCAATGTGCTTTACATAAACAAAAAACAAACAGTAATAGCAGATAAAAGCATAGATGAGCAAAGAATAATAATAATAATAATAATAATAATAATAGTAATAATGATAAAATAAAAAAAATAAAAAGAAACAATAAAGAATAATTAACATAAAAGACATAAGGTGGAATAACAAGAAGACAGGTCTGTTTTTAACAGATAGACTTTGCCAGAGTCTAATTTAGCAAACCAGTGATAGTGATCCTTCTCAAACACCCAGAGCTGTTGCCGCTCTTCCTTTCTTACTGGGGAGACCTTAATGTCCAGTGGGGTGTCCTACGAAGCTCGATTAGTGGCTTAGCGAGGTATGTTGCGCTCAAAACCAGGGTATGCTGTCATACGAAAGTGGATTTGTTTTAGCGTCGCTGTATCACCATGGTATCTTATGCTCGCAACCAAACCTGCTCGGGAGCGGGTTATGTGCTTAGTTATAGCTCAAATCGTGAAATATCACCGCCCTCTGACCAATTCTAACCAATCCATTATCTTGAACAACGGAGTTATCTCACGTGTGCTAATCTGTCATACTTTGAACAGGTTCGGCCCCGCCTCTGCAAACATTTTGAATCTCGAAGGCGCTTTTAAGTATGTTGTGCGTGCAAATATGTCACTACTGTGGACATGCATGCCATACAATATCTGATGACCATCGACTTTTTGATGTTATAGGTTAGACACTAAAAAAGACCACCCTAGATTTCGCTACCGCTCATAAATGCGGAAGTAATCGTTTTTAAACCTAGGCTGTCTTGTGCGTCTCCACGTTTCCCGATTGGTCAAAATCACCCCAACCACGAGTACGCGCACAGATCTGAGCTGAAAGCCTAGTTTGACAAATTTATCACATACCTGCTGTCGTAGGATCACTTAACTTAATACCCGAGTTAAGGCTTTGTGCAGCCTCGATATGTCTAGATAACCTAGATTAGTCTAACTTGCTTCGTAGGACACCCCACAGGGCCGATAGCTCAGCCGTCCCTGACGCTGACTACCACCCAACAAAAACTATCCCCAAACAGGGGCCCTACTCACCTGAATCTCCCTTTGCACAACCAGGGGCAGAACGTAGTACTTAAAAGGAACAAACCAGTACTACTCACCATGAGTGCAATTCTCCGGCATGTTGAGGGATCACACACATCAGGTTTCAATTTCCAAAACAAAATAAAAACTTATAAGGAAAGCATAACATCATTTAAAAATAAAGATTTATAAAGAAAGCATAAAAGACTCAAGGTGAAATAATTAAGACATTTAGCAGAAAGCATCTGAGAACAATTTTGTCTTAAGTCTAGATTTAAAACTGGCTGCAGTTGGGGCCTTTTTAATGTCATCTGGAAGTTGGTTCCAAAGCTGAGCTGCATAGCAGCTAAAAGCTGCTTCACCATGTTTAGTTCTAACAGCGGGTTTTACTAACAGGTTTTTCTCCTGAGACCTGAGAGGACGAGAAGGTGTGTACTGCTGAAACATGTCTGATAGGTATTTAGGTCCTGCTCCATTTACTGATTTGTAAACAAGCAGTAGTGCTTTAAAGTCAATTCTGTGACTTACTGGAAGCCAGTGCAGAGATTTAAGAATTGGAGTAATGTGCTCAGTTCTTTTTGTTTTTGTGAGAACCCTAGCTGCTGCATTTTGAATCACCTGAAGCTGTTTGATAGTCCTATAAAACCTATCCACCTTTCGTAGTACGGGTTAACCGGGAAGTTACGCCACACATGATCAACTTACTCTCAAAGTTACCCAGCTAAGCCAGTAACCCCGCTTCGTAGTACAGGCCCCAGTTCAGGCAAATTAAGCTAAAAACGTTATTATTTTTGTTTACTCTGATGAAGACTAGGGATGCACCGATCCGACTTTTTCAGTCCCGATACCGATACCGATGCCTGGGCTCTGCGTATCGGTCGATATCCGATACCGATCCGATACCATTGTTAATTAATAAACTGTATACTTCACCATGTAGAAAAGACTAAAGGCATCAGGCTTGACTTCATTCTTCATTCTTTCCCTAACTAAACATTACTTTCCTTAAAAAATCTAACAAAATAACACTTAGATATAAAGGTAGCCTAATGTATTATTATTATTATTATTATTATCATTATTATTATCATTATCATCATTATTGATTATATTACTAGTATTAAAAATAAACAGTTGTACACCAGCAGCAACTTGGAACAGCATTCAAATTCAAGTTCACGGTTATTACTAAATAATAAATCTAACAAAAATCAATTTTGCAGATAAAAATCCATTATTAGTGACATACATTGAAACACCCCTGCCAAAATGGTGTCACCCGCGAAACCCCTCTATTTACTCATAGTGGTACGGTCCCGCAGTTTCCCCACGATAAACTAATTAGTTCACACGGAGTTTGAATGGTGGTAAACGGTAGAAGTTGTACGTTTTATCTAATAAATTATACGTTTTTAACAGCCAATTTGAACATTTGCATGTCTTTATACCAAGAACAGTTTATACAGATGAGATGAAAATGACAATGTGTTTAGTTTGAGTAGCCTATTTTGACTGTTACACATTAAACGTGTTGCCTAAATGCAACAAAACGCATGAAGATCGTAATTAATCTATGACAAATGGTGGTTAGTATAGATATTCTTTTGATCCTATGACATAAATTTGGTATAGCCTATTTATCCCATCCATGAATTTAGACACTCAGAGCACACGGTGAGGTGGCACACTCTAACCTGCAGCAGTGAGCTGCTGCTACAACGGCGCTAATGGCTGGTTGCACGTCATGGCTCAGCCTTTTTTTGAGACTATATTAAATTCGGATCGGCCCATGGATCGGCTCATTTTTTCCGATCCCCGATCCAGCTATTTTGTTCATATCGGGGCCGATATCCGATCCAAATATCGGATCGGTGCATCCCTAATGAAGACGAAGGTAAGTGTAAGTGTAAGTGCAAGTGAAAAAGTTCTCCGGTCATCCCTGGGTCTAGTCTCTTCAAAGTAGCCCAGCCAGCTTCTCCGTCATGCTCCTCCCGAACTTCCGTTAGTGAACGCCATTTAGTAAACTGTACTGTAGGTGGCCATTAAAGAAATCGGTATCAACGTTATAAAGCCTATTGTCTCCCATAAGTCTCATAGTTGGCTTTTTAATTTGTCATTTCATATTCAATCTGTGTAGCACACAGTTGATTTTATATTCATGACCAATCGTCAACATATGAAGCAGTTTTAATCATTAGTAGCCATAGGCAATGATATCTTTGTCTTCCATAGTCTATTTACCATTACTGAACAGGCTACCAAATGTGCATGACCCTTTATCAATGGTAGGAATGTCTTTCATTAAAGAATATAACTAAGAGAGAACATGCACGAATAAGACCACACACATGCCAAGTTAAAAGATTTGAAGTTGTAATATTTACATAAATTATTCAGAACTAGTGAATACATAAATCAATGCTTGGTGACACTGTCTGAAAAAAGTTTCGACTTCTAGATTTTGAGTTGTAGATTCCAGGTGATGAGAACATGAAAGCACAGGTTGAAGGAACTGCCTTTTAGGACTCTTTTTCCAACAACGTTTTTTTTTTTTTGGCAACTCAACTTGATAAAGATGGAAAGTTCAGTGGCATGAATCCCTATAGTTACCAAGCTGGGATTCACAGAAACCACACTAATGGAACGGAACTCTCATTAAAATGAGCGAGACTTGTTGAAATATGTCCAGTTTGGCCTTTAGGGAGGCTGGTGGAATATCCCTCAGGGTGGTATTCCATGGGCATGGTGTGTGTGTGTGTGTGTGTGTGTTTGTATGTGTGTGTGTGTGTGTGTGTGTGTGTGTGTGTGTGTGTGTGTGTGTGTGT
>NC_085000.1:33812336-33837336 GCF_963854185.1 Sardina pilchardus | reverse complement strand
AAAGAACGCACGCACGGTCATTATTACATGGACAGCGACTATTTGCGTAACTTGCACACAGCCTACGATCAAAAGCAGAACGCATACAAATTCATTCAACTGAACACACCACGTTCCCTTGCAGCACAACAATGGCCACATGAAAGAATACACTGAGGTATAAGATAATTAACTAGTGAGTGTGGTTCTTTTGCACATTGGAATACGATATTTAACTCGCACCCGAAGAAGGAGATATCTTGGAGTTTTAGCGCGCCTCTCTCTGCAAACTCATCAACACAAATTATGGCACAGCGGCCTTTTAACTAACCTGTACGCCGATCAGTTGCCGTATAAGCAAAAACACTTGCACTCACCCGTCAGAAGTGTACTTTGCGTGCCTTCTGCTCAGCAAACTCGTTCACTATTTTTTTTTTTGCGATCAAATGTTTATTTTATTAAATGCAAAACCATACAAAACACAACATATGGTATTTTTTCATACATTCAATGAGGCATTAACAAAAAGAAAAACAATCCAAACCATTAACAGACATGTACATAAAACAGAGACATAGACATACTGTAGACAAAAAAACAAACAAAACAAAACAAAACAAAACAGAGGGGATTTATCACAGCAGACAGTGGAAAATGCTATAGAGCTAAAAGCATTTCTTTCAAAGATTCAGCAAGACTGTGCCAAAAATCTAAAGTCTTGTCGGATGCGCCATTAATTCGAGCAGTAGACAGCTCCAGATATGTAATGTCCAAAAAGGAAAGAGACCAGTTCTTAACAGAAAGAGTGTGTGGTGGCTTCCAACGAGTTACAATAAGTTTCTTCGCGGCTGTCAGCCCAGCAAAGACAGCACGCTTATTGAGTTTGGAAAGATTGAGGTCTGATAAGTCGTTTAAAATCAATGCCCCCACAGACACAGGTATTACACCATTGACCAGGTCAGATAAATTGGAAGCCACACTGTTCCAAAACCTACTGACCGGTGGACAGTCCCACATCATGTGCAGGTAAGTGCCCTGAGCTTTCAATGAACAGTGTGTGCAACAAGAGTCACTAAGGAAATTCATGTGATGCAATTTCACCGGTGTGAGATACGTCCTGTGAGCAAAATTGAAATGAATTTGTTGATGGTCTGGGTTTCGTGATACTTGTGAAATATCAGACCACATATCATGCCAATCAAATTCTTTGTCTAATTCAGGGCAGTCTCGTTCCCAGATCTTTTCAATAGGAAGCCCAAATTGTGTAGGTACTATCAAAAGTTGATAGAGTTTGGATACCATTCCTTTATTTGTAGATTGTATGGCAAACAAATTCCGAATTGGGTGAGTGGGCAAAGGGCCCTGCCAAGGAACACCATATGCCTTGAGCGCAGATCTCAACTGTAAATAAAAGAAAAAAGAGGAACCTGGCAGATTGAATGCATTCTGAATATCAGAAAAAGAGAGTAGACCATCATCATTAAAAATGTCCTTTAGATGATGAACGCCACTCCGCTCCCACTGAGGATATGATACAGGCCTCCCGCCTATCATTAGAGCTTTATTATTGAATATTGGTGAAAGGGTGTGCCACTTAGATAGAAGACGACGATGTGCTTCCACCAGTCTCCATGTGCGTATAAGATAGGAGACGATAGGGCCAAATCGTAGCTGGCATTGCTTATTAGAGACGTTGGCAAAAAGCACGTCCTGAAGAGACCAGGGTTCTACTAAGTTGCTTTCTAAAGAACGCCAGGAGACAGAGGAATGAGGGTCAAACCAAGAAAGCAAAAAAATTAGCACTAAAATTAGGAACAGAAAGACCACTGTCCTCCCTCCTCCTTTGTAAAATCGACATTTTCAAGCGTGGTCGTTTCCCCTTCCATACAAAACGAGAGACTTTAGACTGAAGGTTACTCCAGTAATCAGATGGAGGGGGGAGAGGAAGCATCGAACTAACAAAATGTATCCTTGGTAAAATGTTCATTTTGACAATAGAGATACGTGATTGAATGGACATGGGAAGAACCATCCATCTATCCATATCCTTCAAAACATTGGTTAAAGTGATGGAGAAATTATGCCTGATAATCTGATTCAAAGTGGGAAAGATTTCTATACCCAAATATCTAAACTGATTTACAATAGGAATATCAACAGAAAGGGCTGAGCTTTGGGCATGAATATTAAGATGAAGAAGTGCAGATTTGGTCCAATTAATTTTAAATCCTGATAATTTCCCAAATTCCTCACAGATAGACAGGAGATGGGGTACAGACTGAGTAGGGTTTTCCAAAAACAGCATCACATCATCTGCATACAATGACAGGTGATGTTGAGTATTATGAATGCATATCGGAGAAACCATGGCGCTCTGTCTAATAGCTTGAGCAAGTGGCTCAAGTGAGATGACAAATAGAGAAGGACTTAATGGACATCCCTGACGTGAAGACCTAGAAACTGAAAAAAGAGCTGAGAGATTCCGGCCAGTTAATACCTGAGCTGAAGGATTGGAATATAAAACCTTGATCATTTTAATAAAAGTGGAGCCAAAGCCCATTACCTCCAAAACTGACCACAAGAATGACCATTCTAATCTGTCAAAAGCTTTCATTGCATCTAGGGAGAGAAGAGACATTGGCGTCCTACTGTCCGCTGCAGCATCAATGATGTGCAGTAGGCGTCGAACATTATCTGCTGCCAATCTTGATTTTATAAACCCTGTTTGATCAGGACTGACTAATGCTGACATGTGTGGCTCAAGACGGAGGGCAAGGAGTTTAGCAAAAATCTTTATATCAGAATTTAAAAGGCTAAGAGGGCGATAGCTAGAACACTCTGTAGGGTTCTTATCCCTTTTCAAGAGTAAGGAAATTAAAGCAGTGTTAACATCCCTGGAAAACCCACCCTTATCAATAGAGACATTAATCATATCAAGAAGGTAAGGACTCAACTGATCCCAAAAAGTCATATAGAATTCAGGGGGGATTCCGTCAATGCCTGGCGATTTACCTTTCTGCATTCTCTGCACAGCTACTCTCAGTTCCTCTGATGTAATTGAGTTATCTAGGCCTGCAGACTCAGAGTCCACTCTAGAAAGTTGGGACAAGTCCAGTTGAGCCAACCAGCCATCACACTGCTGTTTATCTAGAATAACCTCTGATTGGTACAGGTCAGAGAAGAAGGTTTTATGGCTATGGCTATGGCTATGGCTATGGTTATTTAGCAGACGCCTTTGTCCAAAGCGACATACAAATAAATAACAATACAAATTAAATTAACAGTGAACAATTACAAACTAGGGAGAATAGTAATATTATCAGTAAAACAATAATTTTAAGCACTAACCTAATGAGAAATAAAACAGTGAAATGAGAATATCAATCAAATAAGTCACTCAGTTAATTATATATAATAATAATAACTAAAGCATGGTATGGCTAAATTTAAGGACAATAGCAAAATAAATTTCAAATTCTATCAATAGACAAATTATAACAAAACAATACTATTATACAAACCATAACACATCACAAACTCAAAGGACTAAGTGCATATTAAATAAATATGCCTTAAGACCCCTCTTAAAAGATCCAAAGCTGTTGCTGGAACGGAGAGCACTGGGCAACTCATTCCACCAACACGGAACCACTGAAGAATAGGATCTACAATTTGACCTAGCATGTATGGTTGGTCGACATAACAGACGCTCCTCAGAAGATCGCAATGGGCGGTTGGGAATGTACATCGTGATTAAAGAACTGAAGTAGCTGGGAGCAGATCCAGTCAGTGTCCTATAGGCCAGAGTGAGAGATTTAAATTGAATTCTGGCTACTATAGGGAGCCAGTGGAGAGTAACTAGGAGAGGGGTTACATGTGTCCTCTTTGGCTGATTGAAGACCAGTCGTGCTGCAGCATTCTGAATCAACTGTAGTGGTCTTAATACACAAGCAGGTAGGCCAGCTAACAGAGAATTACAGTAGTCCAGCTTGGAGATAACCATTGCCTGTACAAGAAGCTGAGTGGAATCTTGTGTCAGATAAGGTCTGATCTTCCTAATGTTGTACAGGGTATACCGACATGACTTTGCAATTGAGGCAACATGCTCAGAGAAAGTAAGTTGGTCATCAATTATGACACCCAAGTTACGTGTCGATCTGGTTGGAGTCAGTGAGGATGAATCAAGCTGGATATTGATCTGTTGGGGAATAGCTGTTTTTGCTGGAAACACCAAGAGCTCAGTTTTGGAAAGATTAAGCTGAAGGTGCTGATCCTTCATCCAGATTGAAATGTCCTTCAGGCATGCAGAGATCCGATGGGAAACACTAGAGTCCTCAGGTGGGAAGGATAGGAAAAGTTGAGTGTCGTCCGCATAGCAATGATATTCAAATCCATGAGAGCGAATAATCCCACCTAAAGAAGTGGTGTAAATAGAGAAAAGGAGGGGCCCTAATACTGATCCTTGGGGGACTCCTGTAGTGAGGTCATGAGACTTTGATATCTGTCCCTGCCAAGACACGCTAAAAGAACGCCCTTTAAGGTAAGACTTGAACCAGTCAAGAGCTTTCCCAGAAATTCCCAGTTCATATAGTGTAGAAAGGAGAATGTCATGGTTAACCGTATCAAAGGCTGCAGATAAATCTAACAGAATTAACACTGATGACTGAGCAGAGGACTTAGCTACTCTCAATGCTTCAGTCACAGATAGAAGAGCAGTTTCAGTAGAATGACCACTCTTGAAACCAGACTGCATAGGGTCTAGTAGGTTATTCTGATAGAGGAAGTCACACATTTGCTTGAAGACCACTTTCTCCAAAACCTTTGACAAGAAAGGAAGAAGGGAGACAGGTCTGTAGTTCTTCACATCAGTTGAATTAAGTGTAGTTAAGTGTAGTTCTTCACATCAGTTGAATTAAGTGTTTTAAAAGTGCTATTAATCTCCTTTGGATCAGTGCTGATACTACCATCTGTTATCTGTATGGCTGGTATGTCAGAGAAAAATCACAAGTCCTAATTCTCATAGCAAGCAGGTGGCTGGGTCTGGCACCATGAAAATAATATCGCTGTCTTGTTCTATGAATTTGAAATTCTGATTTCCGTTTCAAAATATTATTAATTTCCTTCTTGACTAAAGCACGCTCTAAAGCCACTTGTTCTGAGAATTTACATTGCAAAGCAGTATCTAACCTCATAAATTTGTTTTCAAGAGTTTGCAGCTGACGAGATTTTTCCTTCTGTGCATTAGAGCAGAACAGTATAGCGTTACTCCTAATAAAACCCTTTATGGCATCCCATAGTATTCTTGAGTCCTCCACTGAGCCAACATTAAAATCTGCAAATTCCTTGAATCCAGTAATAAATTGAGCAATATAAGTTTCATTGTTTAATAAAGACGTGTTAAATCGCCATCTAGCTGCACGACGAGATAGGTGACCCAAAGTGTTGGAGCAAAGGACACCCTTATGATCAGATAAAGCCATTGGTAGTAAGATTGCCTTCTCAATAGAGTAAAAAAGTTGGTGAGATGCAAAAAGAAAATCAATTCTAGAAAAAGATTTATGTCTGCCTGAATAGAAAGTATAATCTTTTGAGGAGGGATTGACCATCCGCCATGTGTCCATCAGCCCTAGAGTACTGGCCCATGATTTTAAAGCCTTAGTAGCCTGGCCCTGGTCCCCTGATGATGTTGCATTTGACCGGTCAACAACAGGGTCCCACACCGCATTGAAGTCTGCGCCAACAACAAAAGAGTAATCAGTCAATTCTAGCATTTTTACAGTAAGAGTATTATAGAAAGTGGCATCAAAAACATTTGGGGCATATGCAGAGATGAGTGCTATTTTCCTAGAATTAAATTCTGTTTTAGTAATGACAATCCTGCCTGCATCATCTGCCCAAGATGACAATACCTTAAGTGGAAGATTTTGCCTAGCCACAATTGCTACACCTTTCGTCTTTGTGGTAGACGAAGAGAAGGCCACAGTGTAATAAAATCTGTTAGCCAAACGTCCAGAATCCACATTTAACAGATGGGTCTCCTGGAGCAACGCAATATCAACTTTTTTACTCTTCAATAAGCTCAATGTGCTCGCGCGTTTATGGGGAGCATTCAACCCACCACAGTTCCACACTAAAAAAGAAAGTTCAGCCATTATCAAGAAAAAAAGGTTGTAAATATCGGCACATACAGGCTGAAAAGGCTGAAAAACGCTGATCATAGCCTTCCACATTACATTTCAACAACTGTGCATCCAAAGTTAGGTCCCTCCGTAAAAACAACATAGACATAGACACATAGAACAAAAAATCTAAACAAAGAATAAAAGAGAAGAGAAAATACATAGTCAAACTGCAGGTCTGTGATCCAAACATGGATATGGGGCAGCGCAGGAATAGACCAGCCCAAAACTTTGAACGGTAGGGCTATGGCATACCCATGAGCCTAATAAAGAGCTCGTTAAACTTCTACAAAAAAGGCCTAACCAGGCATTGAAAAGTGAGGAGTGCAGAGCATGTCATGTAATACCAAAAAAACAAATAGTTGTTAATAACCTTAGTTCGCTAAATAAGCCACTTTATGCTAAACTATTAATAGGCTAAGGCAAGTAGGCGAGATAGCCTTCAAAACAGATATAGCCTAGGCTACAAGTGAAGATCAGCCAAAATGACGTAAACTGGTAAAACAGTCCTTGTGAGCCAGGCTCATTACAAAGTCTGTACACATCTCGTAGAAATGTTCAAAAAACGTCCAGTTCTTAAATTAGAAAACCCAAAAGAACAAACCAGTGATCCGTATCGCGAAGTGTAGATTCACCCTCAGCCGCTCAGTCACCTGACTCAGCGATGTCCGCGGAAGTGTCGGTCATGTTCGCTGGAGTTGCGGAGATTGCAGCCAAGTAGTCCTCTGCCTCCTTGGGAGAGGAGAATGATCTGTATTGTGCTCCATCCTTGATTTTCAGCGTAGCAGGATATAGTAGAAAGAAGTCCACGCCGTTAGCCCGGGCCGTGTTCATAGCCTGGTGGAAGGCTTGGCGGCGCTTTACAGTAAAGTTGCTGTAGTCTGGCGAAAAACGAATCTTCCGACCGTCAATGGAGAGAGGATTTTTCTTGGCAGCACGCAAGATGGCCTGACGAGTTGTGTAACGAAGCACGTTGAAAATCATTGTACGGTTAGCTCCCCGACTGCGTGTGTCACTGTAGATTCGATGAGCCCTCATAATCTCAATCTGAGTGTCCGAGAGGGTCGGGAACCATTTGGGGAGGGAATGAGTAAGATATTGAATGGCATTGGACCCTTCGAGCCCCTCTTCCAAACCCACGATGCGAACGTTACACCTTCTGTTTCTATCTTCCATGTCTGCCAATTTCGACTCCACGTCTTGCATAGACTGGCCATAACTATTGAGCGCACTGGAATTGCTCTGGACAGTAGTTTTAAGTTGCTCCACGTCATTTTTGATGGAACCCAAGCTTGCCGTTAGGGAGGCTAGTTCAGCATGAATAGCAGTTAGCTTCTCTACGTTGTCTTCCCCCACCTTCTGAAGCTGCGTCAGACGCGGTTCAAAGAAGCCTCGCTGTTTTTCCAATACGGAGTCCGCAATAGCGTCAACATCTTGCCGACAAAGTTTGTTCTTCGAAGACATCTCGTCCACTTAGTTCTGACACATAAATTGAGGCAATATTTCAACGAATAACTCGCAAGCAACAACAATTTGTCAAGGTCGGGCCAGGAGCTAAAAACCTAGGCTGACATCTTGTCCAGTAGATCACGTGACTCCAAACTCGTTCACTATTGTGGTGAAATCCAATTTCCTCGCCCTGTCATTTTCGATGGAGAGTATGGCCAATCCACTCAATCGCTCCTGACCCATGGCACTCCTCAGATAGGTCTTTATTAATTTGCTGACTTTCCACGACTTTAGTAAGAGTAGTAGCCTATACCTGTTTACATTTGCTAGCATGTGCAGCAGCCTATGATCAGAGATGACGTAAAGATGTTATGACTGGACAAACAGATTTCCCAGCAGGCCATGTTACAACATCTTGTAAGTTGACGATAAAATAATCAATAATGGTATTAGTTTTATTGATTAATTTTGATTCTAACATTGAAATGTCATTAGTAAAATCAAAATGATATGAAATGTAGGAGAAAATACAAGAATTGGGGAATGGATAGGTGCCACCATGAGACCAACTTGTAGGAGATAGTGAAGCAGTTAAGTAGCAATCAGTTTCCTCTATTTAGAAATTCAGCAGAGCCGGCATCATTGATGACAATAGTTAACTTTATGTCGCATAGCTGGGAGGCGCTGGACAAATTCGGAATTGTAAAGGGCCCTGCGAAGCTCAGGGGTTGCACCGGTTGCACCGTCGCACGCTACGCCCCTGTCTGTGTTTTAAAGAGTGATTCTCATCTCTATGCCTTAATGTTAATGAGTGTGTGTGTGTGTGTGTGTGTGTGTGTGTGTGTCTACAGGCTGAGGGGTTGTTCCCTCACAGTGAAGAGCTGTGCAGCTTTATCTTCAGCTCTCAGATCAAACTCTTCCAGTCTGAGACAGCTGAACCTGAGTAGGAATAATGTGGGAGATTCAGGAGTGGAGCTGCTTTCTACTGGTCTGGAGCATCCAAACTGTAGACTGGAGACACTGGAGTAAGTTTGTGTATGTGTTTGTGTGTGTGACTTCACTTCATGTATTTGAGTGTGTGTGTGTGTGTGTGTGTGTGTGTGTTTATCCGTACAGTGTGTTGTCTGTGTTTTAAAAGAGTGATTCTCATCTCTATGCCTTAATGTTAATGAGTGTTTGTGTGTGTCTACAGGCTGTGGGGTTGTTCCCTCACAGTGAAGAGCTGTGCAGCTTTATCTTCAGCTCTCAGATCAAACTCTTCCAGTCTGAGACAGCTGAACCTGAGTATCAATGATGTGGGAGATTCAGGAGTGGAGCTGCTTTCTACTGGTCTGGAGCATCCAAACTGTAGACTGGAGACACTGAAGTAAGTCTGTACGTGTATGTGTGTGTGTGTTTGACTTCATGTACACACACACACACACACACACACATTTGTATGCCGTGAAGTGTTCACAGAGAAGATGATGACCATTTAGGTCTGTGTGATGAACTGTAAGGAGAAGCACATCTGTAGCCATGTTGCAAACACAACATGAAGGTTAATGAGATTTGTTACTTATGAAGTGTTCTTTAAATCTGTTGTCTGTATGATGTGTCTCTCTCAGGCTGCAGTTCTGTAAGCTCACAGAGAGGAGCTGTTCATCTCTAGCTGCAGCTCTCAGATCAAACCCCTCCAGTCTGAGACAGCTGGACCTGAGAGACAACAAACTGCAGCAGTCTGGAGTGGAGCTGCTCTCTGCTCTACAGAGAGACCCCACATATAAACTGACTGAACTACAGTAAGTAATGAATACAGCACATATAATCACAATCCAGGTTATCCACTGTGCTTATGAACATGTGTCAGTGTGTGTTTTGCGTACATTATTGTCATCTGTGTGATGTGTCCAATATACTTAGTAGGTTTTAACTGGAGAACCTTTAATGAGTCATCAGTGTGACTGGAGCAGAGCTGTTCTGCATGTTTACACACGTCAGTGTTGAGGAATCCTGATGGAGAAACCTCATACTGAACATTTACACACGTCAGTGTTGAGGAATCCTGATGGAGAAACCTCAAACTGAGCATGATGCAATCTGACTAATTTCCTCAACAGGCATGGAAATAGATCCATCAGTCATCCATCAGTGTGATGGAACACAGCTGCTGCAGATGCTGCATCAGTCATCCATCAGTGTGATGGAGCACAGCTGCTGCAGATGCTGCAGTTTCCAGACACTCAGGACCAGATGATCCTCCAACTGCTCCACTCATCATGTGGGTCAACTGCTCACTGCTACACTTTAAAGGGGCAGTTTTGTATTATAATATATAATCAAAACCTATGATGAAACCAATATTTAAAAGTGATAAATTAGTGTGTGCTCTGATTTAATGTAATATGTGAATAAAATGTGCTACCCTACAGTGTTGATGAGTGCCATCACTGACTACTTCCAAAGCCCTGCACACTCCTCCTCTCTAGATCAAGCACCTACAGATGCACTATGGAATCCCCTCTAGTTAACATACCAGTCTGCTATAGCTGGGCACACAGCTACACCTCACCAGTAATATTTCTACAATGTGGGTATCATCATCAACAACATGTACAAATACAACAGGGGAAGGTGTTTACAGGTGCAGGAACATTTCCACAATGTGGGCATCATCATCATCAACATGCACAAACACAACAGGTGAAGGTGTTGACAGGTGGGGACCCAGTTCTGCATTCCAGTGCCCTCTAGTGGACAGAAACCATATGGCATCTGTAGGGAGGGAGACAGCAGAGACCACATGAGGCCTAGAACCCTGGACTACAAGAACACTAACATGCACCCACAACACTAAAGAACCCTGGACTACAAGAACACTAACATGCACCCACACCCACAACACTAAAGAACCCTGGACTACAAGAACACTAACATGCACCCACAACACTAAAGAACCCTGGACTACAAGAACACTAACATGCACCCACAACACTAAAGAACCCTGGACTACAAGAACACTAACATGCACCCACAACACTAAAGAACCCTGGACTACAAGAACACTAACATGCACCCACAACACTAAAGAACCCTGGACTACAAGAACACTAACATGCACCCACAACACTAAAGAACCCTGGACTACAAGAACACTAACATGCACCCACAACACTAAAGAACCCTGGACTACAAGAACACTAACATGCACCCACAACACTAAAGAACCCTGGACTACAAGAACACTAACACGCACCCACAACACTAAAGAACCCTGGACTACAAGAACACTAACATGCACACACAACACTAAAGAACCCTGGACTACAAGAACACTAACATGCACCCACAACACTAAAGAACCCTGGACTACAAGAACACTAACATGCACCCACAACACTAAAGAACCCTGGACTACAAGAACACTAACATGCACCCACAACACTTAAGAACCCTGGACTATAAGAACACTAACATGCACCCACAACACTAAAGAACCCTGGACTACAAGAACACTAACATGCACCCACAACACTAAAGAACCCTGGACTACAAGAACACTAACATGCACCCACAACACTAAAGAACCCTGGACTACAAGAACACTAACACACACACACTGACCAAAACACTAAAGAACTCTGGAGTACAACACACTTACTGTGTGTGTGTGTGTGTGAGAGAGATAAAAGCTGCTGCTGCTGATTGTGTGTGTGTGTGTGTGTGTGCGTGTGTGTATGTGTGTGTGTGTGTGTGTGTGTGTGTGTGTGTGTGTGCGTGTGTGTGTGTGTGTGTACTCCTATACAGCACCAGCAGAAGGGGTCAGAAGTCCCACAGGAAGCACACACAGCACTGCAGTGCTCAGAGGGGACTGATGCATTCTGGGTGTTTTAATGGGTTAGAGAATGTCCTGCTAGAGCAGCACGAGGAGGAGGAGGGGGGAGTGTGTGTGTGTGTGTGTGTGTGTGTGTGTGTGTGTGTGTGTGTGTGTGTGTGTGTGTGTGTGTGTGTGTGTGTGTGTGTGTGTGTGTGTGTGTGTAAGTAAGAGGGGGGGGGGGGGGGGGGGGGCACCATGGAGTCATTTGAACCTGCAGATGGATGATGGTCTTTGAAGGCTCCTTCTGGAATGCCCTTGTGTGTTTTCTGAAGCTTATTGTTGGATATCAGTCCTCCATGTTCTGAGTGATGAACCATGTCCAGTGTTTCCTTGGTGATCACGTTGGGCTGCTGGAGTGATGGGCTCCCTGTTACTATCTCCTCTACTTCTGGACATTGAGATGGAGGTGGTTGGTCTCCCTGTTGCTATCTCCTCTACTTCTGGACATTGAGATGGAGGTGGTTGGTCTCCCTGTTGCTATCTCCTCTACTTTTGGACATTGAGATGGAGGTGGTTGGTCTCCCTGTTGCTATCTCCTCTACTTTTGGACATTGAGATGGAGGTGGTTGCTGTTCCCAGTGTGCATCAGTGCAGCAGGTGTGTGGTCGTCCAGGAGAGAGTTTTGTGTGTGAGGGGAGGAATGACGGTGTAGAGGAGTCAAAGTAGACAGCAGTGTCTTTGGAGTATTTGATGAGGACTGCAGTGTCTTTGGAGTATTTGATGAGGACTGCAGTGTCTTTGGAGTGTTTGATGAGGACTGCAGTGTCTTTGGAGTGTTTGATGAGGACTGCAGTGTCTTTGAGATGAATGGCCGTGTAAGATTCCAAGTGTTAATGTCTTGGTACAGCAGTGCAGCAGTCTACTGAGCATTATTGATTAAGCTGGAGAAAGACGGCTGGGTACTTTAACCTCTTCTGCCGTCTCATAATGCTACAAGATAGCAGGAGGAAACACAACTGTTGTTTGTGAAGCGGTGATGCTGACACTGCTTGAAGTAGCACAGCATTAACCCAACCCAGGACTACACTGAGACATAGACACGGCCATATTAACCCAACCCAGGACTACACTGAGACATAGGCACTGCCATATTAACCCAACCCAGGACTACACTGAGACATAGCCACTGCCATATTAACCCAACCCAGGACTACACTGAGACATAGACACTGCCATATTAACCCAACCCAGGACTACACTGAGACATAGACACTGCCATATTAACCCAACCCAGGACTATACTGAGACATAGACATAGACATAGACACTGCCATATGCATTAACCCAACCCAGTTCTACACTGAGACATAGACACTGCCATATTAACCCAACCCAGGACTACACTGAGACATAGACACTGCCATATGCATTAACCCAACCCAGTACTACACTGAGACATAGACACAGCCATATTAACCCAACCCAGGACTACACTGAGACATAGACATACTGTAGACATAGACACTGCCATATGCATTAACCCAACCCAGGACTACACTGAGACATAGACACTGCCATATGCATTAACCCAACCCAGGACTGCACTGAGACATAGACACTGCCATATTAACCCAACCCAGGACTACACTGAGACATAGACACTGCCATATTAACCCAACCCAGGACTACACTGAGACATAGACACTGCCATATTAACCCAACCCAGGACTACACTGAGACATAGGCACTGCCATATTAACCCAACCCAGGACTACACTGAGACATAGACACTGCCATATTAACCCAACCCAGGACTACACTGAGACATAGACACGGCCATATTAACCCAACCCAGGACTACACTGAGACATAGACACTGCCATATGCATTAACCCAACCCAGGACTACACTGAGACATAGACACTGCCATATGCATTAACCCAACAGGACTACACTGAGACATAGACACTGCCATATTAACCCAACCCAGGACTACACTGAGACATAGCCACTGCCATATTAACCCAACCAGGACTACACTGAGACATAGACACTGCCATATTAACCCAACCCAGGACTACACTGAGACATAGACACTGCCATGTGCATTAACCCAACCCAGGACTACACTGAGACATAGACACTGCCATATTAACCCAACCCAGGACTACACTGAGACATAGACACTGCCATATTAACCCAACCCAGGACTACACTGAGACATAGGCACTGCCATTTGGTAAGACTGAGTCCTGATGGAGTAACATGTCATGAGCTGATAAATGTGCAGTAGCACATGGGGAATGAGCCTCCATCTCAACTAACAGGTTCATACAGGAGCCTGTTCAGTGCTACTGATTAACTTCTAGAAGGAGCTCCGCTTGTGAACCTTGAGCTGCCTTGCTGTCTCAGGGTAATATCACAGGGTGCAATGTGATAGGATAGATTAGGTCACATGGTCGGGAAAGCACTGACTTACAGGCAGAGCTTCAGTGATGTTACTACCTGTGGCTAGCTGGTAAATAACACCTGTCCTTTCCATCAAGGTGGACAATGAGTTGAGGTCTGCTGGGGGAAACTGGCTGATGTTCATCACTTTTCTTTATAGTCACTTGAAACGTGGCATTAGGACAAGCTTCTGGTTTGGATATTTATTTGGACTTTATACCACTTAAAGCAATAAAAACTTGAACGCAACACCAACAAAGATGCTTACGCTGGTCCAGCAAATACGAGGAGTAGCGGGCAGGGAGTCCAGCACGCCACAGGTATGTTGACCACTCACTGAGTCTCCTGCCAAGCTCACACACACACACACACACACACACACACACACACACACACACACACACACATACACACACACACACACACACACACACACACACACACACACACACACACACACACACGCATGCATCCACACACGGTTAGGACAATCGCTAATATGGCATGGACCTGTATTTCTTAGGAATTGAGTAAACAACTGCATTTGAAACATTTGTTTACAAGATCATTACACTTCTGAAATGACTTGGTTAGAGTTCAGTGCAACAGTTTAAGTTTAATTTCACTGCTAGTTACACCCCTGCTGGAAGCCATAAGTCAACAACCCTTTACCAGACCCACTCTCAATCTCTACTCCTCTGTAAAACTGAAAGTAATATGTCATCTATTACATCAGGGCGGCCATGTTTGTCACACACTGCAGTGAGCTCTGAACATCTTTAGGCCGTCAGCTGGAGGAAATGTAAAGTTGTGTTGTGTGGGATAGTGATTGGGTTTGTCTGTCACCACTATTCCCATAAGTAACCCACACAGAGAGCAGTGTTGAAGTAAGCCTATTGTTTTTTTCAGGTTATAGGAGTGATCTTTATGGGCTATATGGTAGTGTTAATTTTGTCACCTATTTTTAATTTAGTCGTAGTCTTAGTCATGTGACGAAATGTTCTTTTTAGTCTTAGTCATATTTAGTCATTTAAATATCATTTTTGTCAGTCTAGTTCTAGTCGACTAAAAGTCTCATAATTTTAGTCTCGTTTTAGTCGAAAGAAAACTCAAGGTATCTTAGTCAAGTTTTTGTCAAAACATTTGAGTCTTTTTTGTATAACAAATTACTTTTGAATAGGCTACTACAGGGCTCTAAATTAACTTTTTTCATCACCAGCCAACTTGGCTAGTAGATATTTTTTCTTACTAGCCAATCAGAAATTCAACTAGCCATTCTAACCCAAATTAGACATGCCCATAACATTACCACTCAAATACCCGAACCTCCCAACCACCACATGCTTTTTTTTCCCCGTTCTCCACAACCCATTAAATATTGACCTATTAACATATAGAATTATTTAAATGATAATAATGAGAACGTTATTTTGTTGTAGAAAATACATTTGTTAAGAAATACGGTTAATATGATGCTGTTTAATTCATTTATAAATGGTGCACTGTCACTTTAAGACTCTTACTGGCTCCACTCAGTGCCTGCTGCCTGCACTCTGACAGTTTACCCAGACTCTGAGTTTACCTTTCAGTAGTATAGGCCTAACTACTGTTGTCTTTGCGTTTTTCTTTTACGTTTCTTGTAAAAAGGAGATATCAGTTATCACAATGACAAGCCAGCTAGTGCTCTCTCTCCCTTTCATGCGCATTCAAACACGTTCCCAAATACCTTATGAGTTACGTTATTAGTAGCCTAACATAACTCAAATTAGATTTGCTGCAGAGATTTCAAAGAGTAGCCTATCAGCTCTGTAATAACATGCTGTTTTGATATTGACATTGTAAATGTAAACGTTCTCTAAGAATAGTGTAAAGCATTACTTTATGTTAACCACATCGTTGCTGGGGAAAAAATAACGAACAGACAATGCGTGGCCGGCCGGATTTATGATAAACTTGCATGCTCGGCGGCCCGTATTGAAGTGCAAGGGGGCCGTAGTTTGGACACCCCTGATGGCAGTCCCGCAGCCCACAGGTGCAAAACTGAAAGTTTGTTGCAGCCCTCGGTGGGATGCCCATATAAAGCCTAAACGCCATAGCATACAGCCCCAAACATTTCCATATTAGTTTCATTAGCTTTCTTGCTAGCGAACTTTGCATCATCAGTCTAACTAGTTAAATAGTTGACATTACTTGCTGAATATACTCGTATGGATATTCGTAGGGATGTTGATTTGTATATGTATGAGAGAAGCTGCAACTTATGCATATGTCGTGTTGTGGCATTGTAGTTAGCTTCACTGTTAAAAATTTCTGCCAATTTACAGCAATATTTTACAGGAATCATCTGTGTTTACTAAAATACAACAGATAACTGTAAAGAGAAGTGCATTTTGGGACATGCAAACTATGTGTCTGATTATACAGAAATGAACTGTAATTTGCAAAGCACTATTGGAAAAGAACATGGAAAATGGCTGGGGTTACAGGCTGCTCCTGTACTTTTTAAATTGAGAAGACCGTTGGGTTTTTGATTCTGGATACCGTTACATTATCTCAGACACACGGATTTCTTCTGAGAAGTACGTGGTAAGTTGAATCTCATATTTTCCTTATATCATAAAGTGCATATTGATTGTAATCGAGTTAGCTAATTTATTTGGAAAAATAAAGTCGACGTTGTTGCTTTGTGTTCTGTTCTATTTTGTTACGTTATTATTTGGCTAAATGTATGCTAACTAATAGGCTATGTAGCTCTAATGTTAGCCATTTTGCTATGGCACAAAGCCTTATTTTTTTTAAAGCATATTCCAGTGTTCCCCATAACATGTTTTTCTGGAAGCACATAATCTAACGTTACTAAAATGTCGGTTATTAAACATAGCTTCTAGGCTAGCCCAGATATAGCTTCCAGCTATATGTTGCTAGCTACCAGCCCGGGTAAGGTCCGTGAAAAGTACAGGCTAGTCAACAGCCTATTTTAGCATAATATACTGCACGCAAATCAACATCGTTGGTTTATTTTGAAAGCGACTGCTATTTTTACGTCCATGCTTTACTTGTGCGTGGATGCATATGACGTTAACATGTGCTAATAGTTAATGCTTCGACATGAATGTGTAATTCTTCCGAAGTTGTGTGTCTCCTGTGCCTGCATGGCTCACCACCGCAACGGTAATGTCTAACTCCTACTGCTGCTTGGTGACGATACGAAGTGCTGATTTAAAATCTTTACTGACAGATAACTGCTAGAAAGTTTATAATCGGATAACCCCATCATTGCAACCAAAAGTTTATTTGTGTTGTGTTACTACCCACAGGTTGATTGCTTGCAGTAGCTGGCTCAACGCACCGGGCGAGTTGACCTATCACATTCGTGTGTATGACGTAAGTTATTTCTGGTCTTTAAATTATTGCAAAAACATAGCCTACATTTTCCAAATAGTTTCTTTTTGAATGTTGATTAACTAGTGACATTGCCTACTAGGCCTATTGCCTGCTCCACATTTTCATAGTCTAATTCTGTATAGAGTTAATGTGATGCCTACTTGAAATAATTGCTGAATGTTGATTAAATGGTGGCAAAGGCCTGTTTGTATTGACTTCACATGTTCATGGCCTGGCCTAATTACATAGTTATTATAATATTTGTCTTTGAAAACTGAAAAAATACTGGGTTTAACACTGGGCATAGTTTAAATACAGTTGTTTTTACTTGGCTATGCCTCCCTCACATTTTCATCTGTACAGTGGCAACCAAAACTTTACAATGTACATGTATTATTTGCAGCCTACTATAGCCTACAGTAGCCTACATTGTTAGTTTAATTTGTCTGATGTAAGTTTACACCATTCTATGACCCCCCTCTAGATGCAGTATCGTTACTTCTCCAAAAGCAACAGGAAAACGTATTGTGGCCACTTCACTTGAACAGATAGTTAAGACAGAGGATGCATCACACGGGAGAGCACCATCCACTACTACGGTCCAAAGCAGCACACTGGCCAGCCAGCCGGACAGCTACAACAACCTATGAGATGACATAATGCATGACAGGACACTGAATGGGATTGTATACATGAAGCTCTTGAAGACCCAACTCTTCCAAAGAGCAAGCATGGTTTCCACTGAAGGACAAATCATATGTGAAGGGTCCTCTTTCTTCCCTGGGCTGGCTGTTCTGTTGGATGTGTTATGTTTCTAATTATGTGTTCAACCTGGAATACCAGGATGAACTTGCATCAACCCTTGTGTTTATTCAAAGGTGAATGAATATTGTTGATTGACTTGTTTATTGGTATTTTTGTAGATGCTTCATCGAGATCAACTCAGAGGCACACACACACACACACACACACACACACACACACACACACACAAACACAAACACAAACACACACACACACACACACACACACACACACACACACACACACACACACACACTCACACACACACACACACACCATTTCATGTCAGTGAACACATACACTGTTTTGCCAAAAGTATTGGGTCACCTGCCTTGACTCACATATGAATTTAAGTGACATCCCATTCTTAATCCTTAGGGTGTGTGAATTTGTATTGTGTGTTTATGGGAATTTTTTGACCATTCTTCCAGAAGCGCATTTGTGCGGTTACACACTGATGTTGGGAGAGGAGACTGGCTCTCAGTCTCTGCTCTAATTCATCCCAAAGGTCTTTATGGACCTTGCTTTGCGCCCTGATACGCTGTCATGTTGGAACAGGAAGGGGCCATCCCTGAGCTGGGTTTGGCCCCTTAATTCCAGTGAAAGGAGCTCTGAATGTTTCAGCATTAACCAAGAGACTTTGGATTCCATGCTCCAAACTTTGTGGGAACAGTTTGGGGATGGCCCCTTCCTGATACATAAACAATGAGCATTGCATAGGTGTTCCGCAAAGAACTTTCTTCTGTATGCTTATGTGCAAACATGTAATGTTTTATAATTGTGCTAATAAATTTGCATTGTTTTGCAATTTGCATTGCAGTCATTAATTTCACCAAATGAATGGTTCTTATATCCAGAAACAGCATTTTACTGTAATTTAGGTTCCTGTAAAATTACAGTAAAGTACTGGCAGCAATTATTCCAATAACTGACTGTATTTGTACAGTAAAATACTGTAATATTGCATACAGTGACTTCCTGTAATTACTTTTTACAGTATCAATACTGTACAAATACAGTCAGTTATTGGAATAATTGCTGCCAGTACTTTACTGTAATTTTACAGGTTTTTTTTTAACAGTGTTGCTAACTCTGGCAGAAATCTCCGGTGTGCTTGCATGTAGTTTGTTGTTGCAGCAACAGTGCGTAGCCTACAGGAAAGCTTCTGTGCATGAACTCATTTGGACTATTTTGAACGCTTAACAGGTAGATATTCTGTCTTCTCATTTTGTGGAAGAAAACGAAGAGAGATATTATCTTACTTTTTATTTAATGCAAAACATTTTAGTCTCGTCTTTTTTCGTCAACAGTAATGCATTTTATTATAGTCTTAGTCAGTGTTTCAGGAAATTGGTTCAGTCTCGTCATCGTCTCGTCTTCGTCACGGAAAAACAGGTCGTTGACGAACATATTTAGTCTAGTCTCGTCTGACGAAATTAACACTACTATATGGTCCTTGGTCTGGAGAAGTTTGAGAAGCACTGCTTTAAAGTTCTGAAACTGTGTTAAAAGCTACTCAGTTCACTGCCATTGTACTGTAGGCTATTTCACATGTTTTGTTGACATCTTTTAGCAGTTCTTCAATATTGTTTTCTTTTCTTGGTGCTGATGAGGAAGTGACTGCAGCTCTGCCTCCAATATGAGTCAGCATGGAGCCTCTGCTGGTGGACATGGACATTCAAGGTGAGCTCTGTTCTCACTGGGATTATACATGATACATTATGAACATGATCCTGTGTTGTATGGGCCATGAGTGAGATCTTGGATATCCACAACCCCACTTCACCACACAATCACTCTGCTGTTGGTAGAATTTCATTGAATTGATTGACATTAACATTACATTCATTCACAACTAGAAAACAGGTCATAATTAAAAGAGGTTATAACTAGGACTGTTTCTGAAGGCAGAGCATTGCCTTCATTCTCACATTCTCCTAGGAGAACATTTCACTAATGAGACCAGGTGACACAACCTGGTTACGCCATACACATACTGACATCAATGTGTATTAAAATGAGAGAGTTTTAGGTTACGGTGGGTTTCCACACAAGTTCAATTTCGCCTCGCGCCCATTGAAAATGAAGCGAAATTCGCTCAGGTAGGGCGAAATGAAGCGAATTCGCCTCACAGGGCGAATCAAAGTTGGCGATCTCCCAACTTTATGCAAATTTGAACCGCTCAGAGCAAATCAGAAGCCTGCGTTGTACACAGAGGCGGGAGTTACAAAAAAATCAGAAAACAATGGCGGCAGCCCGGGGGTCGTAACTGGAAATATTAAATGTGAATTAAGGTTCCTTGACCACTTTTAATGGTTTATTTTGATACGGGTTATTGTTTATGTGCGACATAAATGTGTTCAGGACACACAGATCATTGTAGGTTAACGTAAGCTCTCTAACGGTAGAGTTAGCTTGTTAGCTAGTTGACCCATTATAACCTATTGAAAACACATAGCAGCTAAATCGCTAGCCCACTGAAATGAACTACTATCGTGTTTCTGTACAACATGACTTGTTGTCAACATAAAAACATTAAAACGGATTGTTGTGTGTATGCCACTTGAACATACTTGGGCTAGATAAACCACTGGATATAATCTGAAGCACTAGACTGTCTCGCTAACTAACCACTAAGCTAACCTGTTGAGCTACTGTTGACCACCGTTTTCAACGAGTATCCTGCCTGTCACTCAACCGAAACGCTAGGTGTGCGACCACCCCCCTCGGGCGAAATTTTAACAGGCGTATTTCGCGTGGTGACATGCCCTGTGGAAACCCAGCGTTAGGGTTAGTCTTAGGGTTAGCAGATTGTGTGTGTGTAAGTAACCCTAACCCTAGTCTTATTCAACAATTATCAAGTGAGAAAATGTGTGTGTGTGTGTATGTGTGTGTGTGTGTGTGTGTGTGTGAGAGAGAGAGAGAGAGAGAGAGAGAGAGTGAGTGAGAGAGAGAGAGAGTGTATTGAGTAATTGGCAACACTAGACCTCAAAAACTCAAGTTGGGCGCAGAATGAGAACACAAGACATGATAGTATGTGCTGCCATGTATAACATTTTAAATATTTAAACAAATGATTGTAGCGAGCTGAACCATGATCACAGAACAGCACATGGTGCTGCAGTTAATGAGTTTCTGCTGTGTGATAGATAGATACAGTAGATAGATAGAGTCTTTATTGTCCTGTAAAGTATATTCTTCTTCACACGTCATTTCATCCATAAAAGATGGCAGCATTTGATGTAACATACTGTACATCTCATACATATAACATATCACACATCACACATCACACATCACATATAACATATAACATATAACATGACCACCATACCATACACACCCTATACCATACCATACCCCCATCCCTCTAGTTCCCCTCCCTCATCAACACAGTGCAATCAAAAGTGGACAGTGCAGACAACATAACCACAAAAGAATGAAGGGGATGGATTATTGTCACCGGAGTTTGTTAAGTGCAGTGATGGCTGAAGGTACAAAACTTTTCTTAAAGTGTGCATTTTTCCAGTCCAGGGCTCTGTATCTGCGGCCAGATGGGAGTAGGGTGAAAAACCGGTTCAGGGGATGGTCAGGGGTGCTTGCCATGGTGCGGGCAAGGCGTGTGATGGCTGTGTCATTTGCATCAGTGAGGCTGGGGGTGGGAAGCTGTATTATTTTAGATGCTAAGTGTGAGACTTTAATGAGTTTGTTCTTGCTGATGACATTTAGTATGGTGAAAGAACAGGGGGAACAGTAGAGTAGAAGGGGTTGGATGATGCTTTTGTAGAGTATAGAAGGAGGTGGGGGGCAACAGACAGTGATCTCAGTTTGCGTATAACATACAGTCTCTGTTGTGCACGTTTCTGTGTGATGGTGACATGTTCATTGAAGTAAGCTTATTGTCAATGGTGAGACCAAGATATTTGAAGGTGCTGACCTGTTCAACTGGTTGGTCATTGATGGTGATGTGAGTGAGTCCAGGGGGTGATTTTGATGTATGGATGACCAGTTCTTTTGTCTTGTCAATGTTGAGTTGGAGGTAGTTATCAGAGCAAAATCTGTGATGGACTGGTGGTGAGCTGTGAGGGAATGGTTGTCTGTAAGTAGTCCTACTATGGCTGTATCATCTGCATATTTGTAGTAGCCTGTGGTGTTGGGTAGTGAACTCTGGCAGTCATTTGTGTAGAGTGTGTACAGGAAGGGACTGAGTACGCAACCTTCTGAGGAGTTCCTCACAGATGGGGGTGTGGTTATGGGTGTCGAACCGGTTGAAGAAACTATTCAGGGTGTTTGCAAAATGAAGAGGGTCCAGACTTGGTTGGTGATGGTGATTATGATCTTGACCTGTGAGTTTCCTGATTCTCTGAAATGCTTGTTTTGTGTTCATGTTGCTAAACTCCTGCTCCAGTTTGTTTTTGTATTGCATTTTGGCTCTGATGATGTCATTCTTTATCTGTCTGTTGAGTATTTTGAGAGTGGCCCAGTCCTTTTTCTTGAATGCTGTCTGTTTTTCTTTAAGTGCATGCTTTATGTGTGGGGGGTAATCCAGGGTTTGGAGTTTCTGCTGTATGATGTGTTTACTTTGCTGAAGGCCAGTGGATGAGAGGACACACTCCCCTGCACCCAGCTGTGTGTCCATGAAGAGCGATCGCTCAAAGGGTCATGTCACCAACTTCAGAGATGGAGGCAGTCATCCTGAAGCCAGGTAAGAATGGTCTCCATCTGGAGATAGTCTTGGTCTTTTTCTGTACCTGTAAAGAGATTTGTTCCTGCTTGTTTAGTGAATATAACATACATTGCTGTGCATTTCCTTTATAATGAACATATTTGTGGCAATACATTTACATAAACGCTGCTGACTGCTGATCTGCTGTCCTTATATTTCCTTCAGCATCCAACAGGAAGAACAAACAAGTCATCCGACCCTCAGCAAAGTCTATCAAAAAGACCTGTCTACATTATTCAAGGTGTGTGTGTTAAATATTCATCCACAGATGACAAAAACTAAATAATTATGACCTTGTAAACACATTATTCTGCAGTTGTTTTACTTTGTTTTAGGTCTTGTTATGGTGTTATGTAATAAATTGGATCAATTAAGAAATAGAGAATGTTTGTGGACTAGCAAATAGAGAATATTTGCTGATCAAAAAGTTTATTTCATTACTGATGGAATGTCTTGTTTTCGGGAAACAGAAGCTTGAGGAAAAAGTCATGACCTTCATGAAGACGGAACTGAAGAGATTCAAAAAGCTCCTGAGTCATGATTACCCAGAATCCCCTTGTGATGAAGAGGAGGATGAGGAGGACCAGAGAGATGCCAGAGATGGAGCTCTGAAGATTGCAGTGCACATCCTGAGGAACATGAGTCAGGAGATCCTCGCTCAGCAGCTGGAGAAATGTGAGTCATTTGTTCATTAATTACTGACCTTAGTCATGCTCAGATAATTACTCCAGTGAAATCTAATCCAATCACTACTAAAAATAACTGGGTTTATTTATTTGTATTCTGAGTGAAGTGGTTAAAACATCTATGGAATCCTTGAGCAATTTAATTCATAACAGATACTGGCCGAGTTTCCCAGATTCGTTAAGAAGCTCATAAGACTTAAGTGCTAAGAACTTCTTAGGAGCGCTCTAAGAACGTTCTAAGAACGCTCCTTAGAAGTTCTTAGCACTTAAGAGCTTCTTAACGAATCTGGGAAACCCGGCCATTGTCATATTACCTGTCATATTATTCTTAACTATAATTTCTGACGTCTTCATAAGATTCTTTTATGAGTTCACTGGATGAAAGCTGGATGAAAATGATCTTTAGGCACAAACTGCCATGACTACTGAAAGGATGTAATCTGTCACAACATGTTCTGATAAAGGCTACAAGTGCTACTGCAAATGGCTCACTTCACACACTTCTGTAATACATCTGACTTAATTATTGTGTCTTTATATCCAGACGGACTGCTTCCTAGATGTCAACAAGAGCTCAAATATAGGCTAGCAAAGAAGTGCCAGAGTGTATGTGAAGGCATCCCAAAGCAAGGAAAGTCTACTTTTCTGGAGAAGATCTACACAGAGCTCTACATCTCAGAAGGGGAAAGTGTAGAGGTGAATACTGAACATGAAGTCAGACAGATTGAGATGGTATCCAAGAGACAGGTAACAACGGAGGAAAAAGCAATCAAATATACGGACATCTTCCAGCCCTCACCTGGACAGGACAAACCCATCAGAACTGTGCTTACAAAGGGAGTGGCTGGCATTGGAAAAACAGTCTCTGTGCAGAAGTTCATTCTGGACTGGACTGAAGACAAAGCAAATCAAAATATCCATTTCATATTTCCTCTTCCTTTTCGGGAGTTGAATCTGATGAAAGACAAAAACTTCACCCTTTTGGACTTCATTCATCATTTCTTCACTGAAACAAAAGACTTTACCTTCTCCAACAAGGACCGATACAACATTGGCTTCATCTTTGATGGTCTGGATGAAAGCAGACTTCCTCTGGATTTCCAGCACAATGAATGCATATACAGCATAAGAGAATCTGCCTCTGTGGATGTCCTTCTTACAAACCTGATACAGGGGAATCTGCTTCCCTCTGCTCTTGTTTGGATCACCTCCCGACCAGCAGCAGCCAATCAAATCCCTCCAGAGTGTGTGAATCAGGTAACAGAAGTCCGGGGTTTCAGTGACCCACAGAAGGAGGAGTACTTCAGGAAGAAAATCACAGAAGAGGAGCTGGCAAACAGAATCATCACACACCTGAAGTCATCCCGGAGCCTCTACATCATGTGCCACATTCCAGTCTTCTGTTGGATGGCAGCCACTGTTCTGGAGAGCATCATGACTGAAGCAGAGAGTGGAGAGATTCCAAAGTCTTTGACTCAAATGTACACACACTTCCTGATCATACAATCCAAACATAGGAGTCAGAAGTATGAAAACATGTGGAACCAGA
>NC_085000.1:33782336-33807336 GCF_963854185.1 Sardina pilchardus | reverse complement strand
TTGATTAGCTACTAAGTGTGGGCCTATTGTGGACCTCCTGTCACATGTTTGTCCAAAGTCCTCAGAAGTCAACTTGGACCAGGAAATGTAACCAAATGTATTGTCATGTCTTGATTGATTTGCTCAAGTGGTTTCACTACAACAATGGTCTCAGTTTCACCTACAGTACTCATCATGTGATCTCCATTCATGTAACCTCTATCACTGTCTGAACCAATCACAAACTTTGTAGCCTATATAAGGGTAGACAACCCATCATTCAAGGAGTCTCTATTAGCTAGGGCTCCCACATTTAGGTGTGTAGTCATCTTCCTCTGAGCTGGTAAAGTATGTTTCATTCTCTGTCCTGTTTTTCGTAACTTTCATATTATTCAGTGCGAGACGGCCTCACCTTAGTTCAGCCTGAGCCCTCTAACATAAGGTTTTGGTAGACCAGGCATATCACACATTGAGTTTCAGAGTATTGCAGCTCAAAGCGGCCCGAGTCAGCACTGCAATCTCTGCCTTATTTTAGCAACCGGGACGAGTAGTGTGTAAGAGGAACTGCCCGATTAAAACGGCCGAGGAAGATACCCACAAACATTATTCCTAGGGACTAAACGAGTGTCATGAGAACAGTTAAGCATTCTCCTTAAACAGCTAATATTGTGGGTTTATCAACCCACTACGGTTATTGACTTTACTTTGAACTGAAACTTTCCATATTCAGCGGAGATAGCTTTATTAGGTTTAGCAGAGGCTTGGAATTAATTGATGTTTTCAACAGTGCGCGGCTGCTTCACGATTTTTTCCTTCGACCACTCTCTGTTCGCTCATTGGTCCAGAAAAGTGACGTCTTTACAAGGTTCCAATTTCAAAAGTCTTGGGTAGATAATAGTTCTTACAAGGCTTGAAGACCTTTGAAAAACATGTTGCTATTTATAACCATATATTCCATTACATCCATTTGTACTCTCATGTCATTATTGTTGAGAATAAAACCATATGTGCCACTTTTGCACAGATGTCTTTAGTTTGATTAAAAAAATTAAAAAAATGTCAAGGTGTAGCAGACTGCCTCACAGTGTCTGAAAAGCCCCCGGACCTCCAAGTGTTAAAGAGGCAGTTTTGTATTATAGTATACTAGTAGTTATATAGTATACTATAATACAATACTATATTATGTACGGGATAATGGACGACACGCCGTGCGGTTATTCAAAGTTATCTCCCTCAACAATGGAATTCTCTTCTCTGATTGGCTGATGGGGTGGCCATTAACTTCGTATAACCTGCTACCTTTGAAGTAGTTCCCGTATCACACTTGAATATTAATTCGCCAAACTCGTTGCGAAGTTTAAATGAACTGTCACGTTGCACCAAGCTGAAATACAGACGTGCAGAACCATAGTAACATTGTAGCATATGACGGAGGTGGATTGTAGCTAGTTGGATGCCATGTAGGCTATAAAAGCAGCGATCTTTCAAAGTTAAAGTTAATCAGAATCCTGGGATATGCCCGCTTGACAACGGGAGAGATAGAACTAACGACTGGCTTTTGGCCGTAGCAACCAGCCATTTAGAACTAACGACTGGCTTTTGGCCATAGCAACCATCCATTTAGAACTAGTAACGGCAGTTTTGTCCTGCAAGTAGAAAGTTGATATGTGGCGGAAAGTAGTCCCACAGTCAAGACAGTTTTAGCGATGTTTACGGACGCAACGGTGGAATAAAACTATGTTCTAAATATACAGGTTATGAATACAAACGGGAGATAAGCGGGATAACGGCCTTCGAGGTCGACCGGTTCGATGGAAATAATGGCACGGCGGAGGTAACTCCGTCTCCGTGCTTCGCACGTCGCCGGAGTTCTAGACCTCCACCTAGCCATTATTTCCATCGAACCGGTCACCTCGTCGGCCGTTATCCCTTACTTAATGCACGTTCTAGACGGTGATACGGCCCGACGCGAAGCGGAGGGACGTTCCGTCTAGAAAAGTGCATTAACTTTGAATAACCGCACGGCGTGAAGTCCATTATCCCGCTTATTCCACTGTTGCCACTTGCGTTGTGTTAGTTTCCGGTGCTAATTTAAATGTTTTAATCGCTAGAACTGTTTTGTTTGTAGAACTACTTTTCCCAGACACATTTCAACTAATTTCTCAAACTGCGGTTACTAGTTCTAAATGGATGGTTGCTATGGCCAAAAGCCAGTCGTTAGTTCTAATCTCCCGTTGTCAAGCTGGCATATCCCAAGATTCTGATGAACGTTAACTTTGAAAGATTGCTATTTTTCTTAGCCTACTGCCACCTAACTAGCTAAATGACACCGCTGTCATATGCTAAACGTTACTATGATCTGAACGTCTGTATTTTACAGCTTCTATGAAACGTAACAGTGCATTTAAACTTCACAACGAGTTTGGCGAATTAATATTCAAGTGTGATACGGTCAAAAACAATGGAACTACTTCATAGCCGTGCGTATATCTAAAGTTAATGCACACCCTTATAGAACGCAGGACAATGGGGAACTCAACCGAGCAGTGGAATAATATAGTTTAATCTATGATGAAACCAATATTTAAAAGTGATAAATTAGTGTGTACTCTGATTTTATGTAATATGTGAATAAAATGTGCTACCCTGCAGTGTTGATGAGTGCCATCACTGACTACTTCCAAAGCCCTGCACACTCCTCCTCTCTAGATCAAGCACCTACAGATGCACTATGGAATCCCCTCTAGTTAACATACCAGTCTGTTACAGCTGGGTACACAGCTACACCTCACCACTAACATTTCCACAATCCACAAAGTGCTTCCCCACGAGGGGTCAGGAGACGCCACTAGGGGTCGCCAGAGATTGCAGGGGGTCCGCACAATGTTGCCTGCGCTGAGGTTGTGAGATTACCAAATTATATTTGCGCACATTAGGCCTAGATGTATAAGATCCCAATAACACACCCAGTTGGATAATCAAAACTCTGTACAATACAAATTAAAACATATTTTTGTTTCACATTTAAATGAATGTAGCTATTTATTACCTCTATCCTGTTTATCCTGTTTACACTGTAATGTATGTAGTGTGTGGTGTCTTAAGCTGCTGGGACCTTCAATTTCCCCTTGGGAATCAATCAAGTATCTATCAATCTACCTATCTATCTATCTATCTATCTATCTATCTATCTATCTATCTGTCTCTGACCTCTGAACTTGCGTAAGCAGCCTTCAGGTCGGGCTAGGCTAGGCTAGGCATTGCTAATTCATACCCGGACCCTGATCGTTGAATGAAACAATGTCTTGTGCGTATGCGGGTAGGAGTTGGGTTGGAGGCCCTTGTCTTACGTTGGACACAGGCAAGCAGGCCTTTGAGGAAAATTGGGAAAAAAAACTGCTGTGGGGAATTCCCCTTTTGAGGAATTAGCTTAATCCCACATCATGAACACATGTTTGTGGACTTTCCTCTAAGTTCTCATTGTGAGACAAATCAGACAAGAGGATTTTTATTCCGCTCTGTACTTGACTACCAAGGGGGCCATTAGTGGAGTGCTCTCTGTATTCGACTGTACCAAGGGTGCCATTAGTAGTGTAGTGCTCTCTGTACTTGACTACCAAGGGGGCCATTAGTAGTGGAGTGCTCTCTGTACTTGACTGTACCAAGGGGGCCATTAGTAGTGGAGTGCTCTCTGTACTCGACTACCAAGGGGGCCATTAGTAGTGGAGTGCTCTCTGTACTCGACTACCAAGGGGGCCATTAGTAGTGGAGTGCTCTCTGTACTCGACTACCAAGGGGGCCATTAGTAGTGGAGTGCTCTCTGTACTCGACTGTACCAAGGGGGCCATTAGCAGTGGAGGCTGCTGCATTCTACTGATCTAACAGCCCCTTGAGACTCAATGCAGGTCTATCACTCTATCACAGTATGACAAAGAGAATATTTATTACAGTAAGTAGCACAATTCATTAAAACTATACAGGCCTACCTGGACTGATACCTCCCCAATAAATATAACCACCCTCATTCAGCAAACACCCCCAACCCCCAAACCCACAGCACAGCACAACAACACAACACAACACAGCACAGCACAGCACAGCACAGCACAGCACAGCACAGCACAGCACAGCACAACACAACACAACACAGCACAGCACAGCACAGCACAGCACAGTACAGCACAGCACAGCACAGCACAGCACAGCAAACATGACTATACATTTCTGTGTAGTTTGGCTTGCCAGGCTAGTATAGGCCTACCTGGACTGATACCTCCCCAATTATATAACCACCCTCATTCAGCAAACACCCCCAACCCCCCAACCAACAACACAGCACAGCACAGCACAGCACAGCACAGCACAGCACAGCAAACATGAATTGAGTGGTCATGGGATGGGTTGCCATGGCTCCTTAAGACCAATAAGCCCCACCCTCTTTCGGGGGAAATGACTCATGTGGGGAAACAGATGAAAAAATGTCATAATGGTCATAATTCCAGAAGATGGGAGCTCCACAATATGGCCGCCACTATAATAGCTACCAGCGCTGCTCCCACTGCCAGTGCCCCAACACACCCCCCTGCTGCCACTGCTAGTGCCCCAACACACCCCCTGCTCCCACTGCTATTGCCCCAACACACCCCCCTGCTCCCACTGCTAGTGCCCCAACACACCCCCCTGCTCCCACTGCTAGTGTTTGCCCCACCACCCCCCCTGCTCCCACTGCCAGTGCCCCAACACACCCCCCTGCTCCCACTGCTAATGCCCCAACACACCCCCTGCTCCCACAGCTAGTGTTTGCCCCAACACCCCCCCCTGCTCCCACTGCTAGTGCCCCAACACACCCCCCTGCTGCCACTGCTATTGCCCCAACACACCCCCCTGCTCCCACTGCTAGTGCCCCAACACACCCCCCTGCTCCCACTTGCTAGTGTTTGCCCCAACACACTCCCCTGCTCCCACTGCTAGTGCCCCAACACACCCCCCTGCTCCCACTGCTAATGCCCCAACACACCCCCCTGCTCCCACTGCTAATGCCCCAACACACCCCCCTGCTCCCACTGCTAATGCCCCAACACACCCCCTGCTCCCACTGCTAGTGTTTGCCCCAACACACCCCCCTGCTCCCACTGCTAGTGCCCCAACACACACCCCTGCTCCCACTGCTAGTGTTTGCCCCAGCACACCCCCCCTGCTCCCACTGCTAGTGTTTGCCCCAACACACCCCCCTGCTCCCACTGCTAGTGCCCCAACACACCCCCCTGCTCCCACTGCTAGTGCCCCAACACACCCCCTGCTCCCACTGCCCCAACACACCCCCCTGCTCCCACTGCTAGTGTTTGCCCCAACACCCCCCCCTGCTCCCACTGCTAGTGCCCCAACACCCCCCCCTGCTCCCACTGTTAGTGCCCCAACACACCCCCCAGTTCTCCCAGAGCCACGTCATGAGCAGCACATAGCCAAGAGCAACTGGAGGAGACGTGAGGACACTCGTGTAGAACGGGGTTTCCCTCTTTACCCGCCTCTCAGCAGCGCTGAACCTGTCCTTGGTGTGGTGGCCTTTATTCCTTTCCACCATTGTGTTGATCTTCTCCAGCAGCTCTGAACCTGTCCTTGGTGTGGTGGCCTTTATTCCTTTCCACCATTGTGTTGATCTTCTCCAGCAGCTCTGAACCTGTCCTTGGTGTAGTGGCCTTTATTCCTTTCCACCATTGTGTTGATCTTCTCCAGCAGCTATGAACCTGTCCTTGGTGTAGTGGCCTTTATTCCTTTTCACCATTGTGTTGATCTTCTCCAGCAGCTCTCGGGCCTGAGAGGGATCGTTATCTCTGTTGTCAAACACATGATATCCACCACCACACTGACTGATGAAGCCACACAGATCTGCGTTGCCTTTAATGAAGTGTTCTATGGAGAGCCCATCTGCCTTCAGCTGGCCTGCGTGGGTGAAGAGGGCCATAGTGTAACGTGCTGCCTCTTCTCCAAACATCTCCTGGATGATGTCCACTGTTTCTTGCTCTTCTGCTGTGAATCTGCCTGTCCCGTTGATCACAACCAGGAACACATCTCCGCAGTCAGGCTGGACAGAGGAGGGGGCAGCTGAGGGTTGAGTAGTGATTTGAAGGTTGAGAAAAGTTTCCGAGTAGTCTGAGGAGCTTAGGTGTAGCTTTACGATGGAGATGTCAGTGCATTCAGCCTATTGGGAAGAGAGTAGTCTTCAGTCGGCACGATAAGCATTCAAAGTAGATGGAGTGTTTGATGAGGACTGCAGTGTCTTTGGAGTGTTTGATGAGGACTGCAGTGTCTTTGGAGTATTTGATGAGGACTGCAGTGTCTTTGGAGTGTTTGATGAGGACTGCAGTGTCTTTGGAGTATTTGATGAGGACTGCAGTGTCTTTGGAGTGTTTGATGAGGACTGCAGTGTCTTTGGAGTGTTTGATGAGGACTGCAGTGTCTTTGGAGTATTTGATGAGGACTGCAGTGTCTTTGAGATGAATGACAGTGTAAGATTCCAACTGGTAATGTCTTGGTACAACAGTGCAGCAGTCTACTGACTGAGCATTAATGATTAAGCTGGAGAAAGACGGCTGGGTACTTTGACCTCTTCTGCCGTCTCATAATGCTACAAGATAGCAGGAGGAAACACAACTGCTGTTGTTTGTGAAGCGGTAATGCTGACACTGCTTGAAGTAGCACAGCATTAACCCAACCCAGGACTACACTGAGACATAGACACTGCCATATTAACCCAACCCAGGACTACACTGAGACATAGACACTGCCATATTAACCCAACCCAGGACTACACTGAGACATAGACACTGCCATATTAACCCAACCCAGGACTACACTGAGACATAGGCACTGCCATATTAACCCAACCCAGGACTACACTGAGACATAGGCACTGCCATATTAACCCAACCCAGGACTACACTGAGACACAGACACTGCCATATTAACCCAACCCAGGACTACACTGAGACATAGACACTGCCATTTGGTAAGACTGAGTCCTGATGGAATAACATGTCATGAGCTGATAAATGTGCTGTAGCACATGGGGAATGAGCCTCCATCTCAACTAACAGGTTCATACAGGAGCCTGTTCAGTGTTACTGATTAACTTCTAGAAGGAGCTCCGCTTGTGAACCTTGTGCTGCCTTGCTGTCTCAGGGTCATATGATATCACAGGGTGCAATGTGATAGGATAGATTAGGTCACATGGTCGGGAAAGCACTGACCTACAGGCAGAGCTTCAGTGATGTTCCTACCTGTGGCTAGTTGGTAAATAACACCTGTCCTTTCCATCAAGGTGATCAATGAGTTGAGATCTGCTGGGGGAAATTGTCCGATGTTCATCCCTTTTGTTTATAGTCACTTGAACCGTGGCATTAGGACACGCTTCTGGTTTGGATATTTATTTGGACTTTATACCACTTAAAGGAATTCAAACTTGAACGCAACACCAACAAAGACGCTTACGCTGGTCCAGCAAATACGAGGAGTAGCGGGCAGGGAGTCCAGCACGCCACAGGTATGTTGACCACTCGCTGAGTCTCCTGCCAAGCTGACACACACACACACACACACATACACACATACATACACACACACACACACACACACACACACATGCATCCACACACGGTTAGGACAATCGCTAATATGGCATGGACCTGTATTTCTTAGGAATTGAGTAAACAACTGCATTTGAAACATTTGTTTACAAGATCGTTACACTTCTGAAATGACTTGGTTAGAGTTCAGTGCAACAGTTTAAGTTTAATTTCACTGCTAGTTACACCCCTGCTGGAAGCCATAAGTCAACAACCCTTTACCAGACCCACTCTCAATCTCTACTCCTCTGTAAAACTGAAAGTAATATGTCATCTATTACATCAGGGCGGCCATGTTTGTCACACACTGCAGTGAGCTCTGAACATCTTTAGGCCGTCAGCTGGAGGAAATGTAAAGTTGTGTTGTGTGGGATAGTGATTGGGTTTGTCTGTCACCACTCTTCCCATAAGTAACCCACACAGAGAGCAGTGTTGAAGTAAGCCTATTGTTTTTTTCAGGTTATAGGAGTGATCTTTATGGGCTATATGGTCCTTGGTCTGGAGAAGTTTGAGAAGCACTGCTTTAAAGTTCTGAAACTGTGTTAAAAGCTACTCAGTTCACTGCCATTGTACTGTAGGCTATTTCACATGTTTTGTTGACATCTTTTAGCAGTTCTTCAATATTGTTTTCTTCATGGTGCTGATGAGGAAGTGACTGCAGCTCTGCCTCCAATATGAGTCAGCATGGAGCCTCTGCTGGTGGCCATGGACATTCAAGGTGAGCTCTGTTCTCACTGGGATTATACATGATCTATTATGAACATGATCCTGTGTTGTATGGGCCATGAGTGAGATCTTGGATATCCACAACCCCACTCAGACATTTCACCACACAATCACTCTGCAGTTGATAGAATTTAATTAAATTGATTTACATTAACATTACATTCATTCACAACTAGAGAACAGGTCATAATTAAAAAAGGTTATACTGTAACTAGAACTGTTTCTGAAGGCAGAGCATTGCCTTCATTCTCACATTCTCCTAGGAGAACATTTCACTAATGAGACCAGGTTACACAACCTGGTTACACCATACACATACTAACACCAATGTGTATTAAAATGAGTTTTAGGTTAGGGTTAGTCTTAGGGTTAGCAGATTGTGTGTGTGTATGTAACCCTAACCCTAGTCTTATTCAACAGTTATCAAGTGAGAAAATGTGTGTGTATGTGTGTGTGTGTGTGTGTGTGTGTGTGTGTGTGTGTGTGTGTGTGTGTGTGAGTGAGTGTGTGTGTGAGAGAGAGAGAGAGAGAGAGAGAGAGAGAGAGAGAGAGAGAGAGAGAGAGTGTATTGAGTACTTGACAACACTAGACCTCAAAAACTCAAGTTGGGCGCAGAATGAGAACACAAGACATGATAGTATGTGCTGCCATGTATAACATTTTAAATATTTAAACAAGTGATTGTAGCGAGCTGAACCATGATCACAGAACAGCACATGGTTCACTGTGGAGTTAAATAACTGCCCCTAATCATCACATCAGATGTACTCAGTTCATCACATCACATACTCTATTGGAACCCTGCAGTTAATGAGTTCCTGCCGTATAATGTGTTTACTTTGCTGAAGGCCAGTGGATGAGAGGACACACTCCCCTGCACCCAGCTGTGTGTCCATGAAGAGCGATCGCTCAAAGGGCAGGGTCCCCAACTTCAGAGAGGGAGGCAGTCGTTACGATGCCAGGTAAGAAGAGGTCTCCATCTGGAGAGAAAGATTATAATGTCTGTGCAGATATGAATTCCTGAGTATGTGACTTTCTGTCATCTTATGTTCACACATAATTATATGAGTGGCTTGGACAGTACATTTGTATAATCAATGTAGTGATTTTATCTTGTATACTGTAAATCATATCTTCATAATCAGGGCAGGCAAACACCAGCATTTTAGTGAACCTGATTTTTTCTTTTTTGTGACTTTTTTTTCTTTGCTGTTTCTTGTTGCCTCGAGGTTACTCAATAAGAATTGGCAGGGTGCCCAGTGATATCCCTCGGGCAATTCCCGATTTTAAACTCCTGAAGTTTGCCTACATTGCCATTAGTTTGTACTTTAAGCTTGTACAATGTACCAGTAAGCTTGGAGCCACATCAAAATGTTTCCAAACCCAGGCTGAAAATAGCCATATACTCCAGCTGTAGTGTGGAGAATTTCGTTAGAAACAAACCAATGTCTTTGAAGTCTTTGTGCAAGTATTTTACCTGTTTTCTCACCCATCTCATAGTTTTTACTTTTCAACTGATAAAGAGCAAACTTAAGTTTTTCATTGGAAAATGCATTTAGTTCCAATTTAACTTTAACCAATTCCTTATATAGTTGGTCATTTTCAGGTGATTTCTTGTGTTTATTTTCCAGATCTTTTAACTTAACAGTCAGGTTCTCTATCTGGTAATTTGCCAATCTCTTCTTGTAAGACGAGTAACTAATTATCCAGCCGCGACAAGTCACCTTATATGCTTCCCATATCGTACCAAAACGTATCTCTGAAGTCACATTTTCTTTAAAGAAAAGCTCTGTGTTTCTAGTAATCATCCTCTTAAAGTCAGAGTCTGACAACAAAGAGTTATTTAGTGACCATTTTGGAGATTTTAAATGGTTGGTTGTATGGCAAAATGTCAGGGAGACAGGGGCGTGATCTGAAAATATTATGTTATGAATTTTAGAGTCATTGGTGTTACTTAAAATATCTTGAGTTACCCATAGTGAATCTATTCTAGAATAGCTTTTGTGAGCATTTGAATAGAATGTGTAGTTTCTATCTTCACTATGCGTAATTCTCCAGACATCAGCAAGCCCTATTCCTTTGCACAGTTCTACTAGAGCTTTGGATATTTTCCAGTCATATTTGGAGGGATGACTAGATTTATCTATAGAAGGTTGGGGGACCGAGTTAAAGTCTCCTCCGAGAATGATTGAGATGTTATTATAGGTTGTTAGAAGTTCTAAGAGGTCTTGGAAGAAAGGGAGATGGTTTTCGTTAGGTGCATATACGTTGACAATTAGTATTGGTTTGTTAAAGAGGTTTGCTTTTAGAAGGACATACCTTCCCTCTGAATCTTCTATAGTTTTTTCGACTTGGAAAGGTATGTCTTTATGGATCAACACTGCCACACCTCTACTCTTATTGCTATAACCTGCTGAAAAAACCTGTCCCACCCATTTTAGCTTTAATTTACCAACTTCCTGTGACATTAAATGAGTTTCTTGTAATAGTGCTATATCCGTTTTTAAGTCAGCAAGATGCGTCAGAACTTTGTTGAGCTTGACTTGCTGATTGAGACCTTTTGTATTCCAAGACACTAAGTTGTTTTTTTTAAACATTATGTTTATTGGTTTTAACAACACAAAACAAACGACATACAACAGAAAAACAAGACTCGGCTTAAAGACTCAGATATACAAACAGATTTGCTCATTAATTATATGACAACATAGAATGAAGAGATAAATGAATATGAAATTGGAAATGAAATACAATAACATAAAATAAAATAAAGGTCCTCTCAATTTGTTACATGAATCCTCTTATCAGAATGGTTTCAATATTTAACCCCATAAAGGACATAAAAGGTTCCCATGTTCTGCGGAAAATGTTATCCTTATCATGCAGTTTACATGTCAGATAATCCAGTGATATATATTCTATGACAACTTTATGCCACTGTGTTCTAGAGGGGGGTTTGTCAGATATCCAATTTAATAGGATACACTTCCTAGCACAGAAAGTTAACATTTTATATAACTTATCTTTGTATTTATCACTAATAAAACAGTTTGATATCCCAAGTAACATGCAAAGAGGATCACATTGTAGTGACATTGATAAAATCCTGTTTATATCTTGCCCCACCTTGTTCCAAAAATATTTAATTTTCCAACAGGACCACAGGCAGTGAGTGAGACTCCCTATCTCTGTTTTACACTTAAGACAGTGGGGGGAGAGGTCAGCACTGAACTTATGACGTTGGGAGGGGGATATATGAGCTCTGTGCAAAATTTTTAACTGAACTGCTTTAACCCTATTGCAGATACTCAAGGTCCTTGCATTATCCCATACCTCATCCCACTCCTCATCTGTAATCTCCACACCAAGCTCTCCTTCCCATTTACCCTTCAGGTGTAAAGTGCCCTTAGTAAAGTATTCCTTCAGCAATTTGTAAAAGAAACCTATAGAGTGGCCTAATTGGAGTGAAAAGAGCTGTCGCTCTATGCATGAACTGCTTTGGTCAATAAGAATTGTTGTATCTTTTTTAATGAAATCTCTTAGTTGAAGGTATCGGAAAAAATCCCGTCTAGGAATATCATACTTTTCACTTAACTGACTAAAAGACATCAATGTGTGTCCAACAAATACATCCCCTAGCCTGCAGATCCCTTTCGTATTCCAGATCTGGAAACCAGGATCCATTATTCCTGGCAGAAAATCTAAGTTACCACATATTGGTGTAAAGACAGAAGTGGATTTATGTCTACCCTCCAATCTTCTAACTACCCGCCAGGCCTTCACAGTATGGACTGTAATTGGATTATGACATGCATTAACTAAAGGCTTTCTTAAAAATAAAAGGTTTGCAAGAGGTAGTTTGGACATAGAACTTTCTATATCCAACCATATAGACAAAGGATCTTTGCGTACCCAGTCATTGATAAAGCGGAGGTGTGCACTAAGCTGATATTTCCTAATATCGGGGAGGTCAAGGCCACCTTCTGAGGATGGAAGGCACATAGTTGCTAAACTGAGGCGGGGCTTTTTCTTTGCCCATATGAAGGAACTAAACCAACTGTTCAGGCTTTTAAGGGTTTTATGAGGCAAAAGAACTGGAATCATCTGAATAGGATAAAGCAATCTCGGCAAAACATTCATTTTCAGGAGAGCCACACGTCCCAGCCAGGAGATGGGCAGTGTGTTCCATCTCTCCAGATCCAATCTAATACGTTCTAACAAAGGGGTGAAATTAGTTTTATACATTTTATCAAAATCAGGGGTTATATATATTCCTAAATAAACAAAGCCAGATGGGGACCACCTAAAGGGGAATGGACATGGAGTACCCGGCTGAGACTTTAGACTACCCAAGGGCATTGCTTCTGATTTGTCAAAGTTTATTTTATATCCTGAAAAGGCACTGAATTTGCTAATAGTGTCAATAAGATTATGAGTAGACACCTCAGGCTTAGTCATAAAAACCAGGACATCATCTGCGTAAAGTGTTATCTTGTGCTGTCTATTGATTATAGGTAGACCATAGATGTCCTTATTTTTCCTGACTGCCTCTGCTAAAGGTTCTATAACAAGAGCGAACAAGAGGGGGGAAAGGGGGCAGCCCTGTCTGGTGCCTCTCTGTATGCAAAAATTAGGAGATCGCAATCCATTAGTAAGAACAGATGAAAGAGGATTATTGTAAAGTAATCTAACCCAACTGATACATTTTTCACCTAGGCCAAACTTGTCTAAAACATAAAAAAGAAAGGGCCATTCGACGCGGTCGAATGCCTTCTCTGCATCCAGAGAGACGACCACACCATCCATTGACTGTAGATGGAACTTTTGAATTGTATTCAGCAATCTACGCATGTTATTGCATGAGGTACGGCCTTTAATGAAGCCAGTTTGGTCTTCATTAATGAGAGCGGGGAGTAAGCCTTCTAATCGTGTAGCCAGTATTTTGGAAAGAATCTTTAAATCGACATTTAATAAGGATATTGGCCTGTAGGAGGCACAGTGCTCTGGTTGTTTCCCTTTTTTCAAAAGCAACGAAATGTTGGCCTCCCTCAGAGACGCTGGCAAGATGCCCCTTTCCAGGGAGTCTTGTAACATGTTCAGCAAAGGTTCAGCTAAAAGGTTCTGGAATTCCTTATAAAACTCACTACCCAACCCATCAGGCCCCGGAGCTTTCCCAGAGTGCAATGCACTAATCGCGCACAGTACCTCCTCTCTAGTTATAGGCGCGTTAAGTCTGGACTCTTGATCCTCTGCCAGTTTTGGAAGACTGAGAGAGGAGAAAAAAGTGTCCATCAAATCTGAGGTATCCTGCTTTAAGTCTGAGTAAAAGTTCCTAAATGTGTCATTTATGGCTACATGGTCAAACGTCTGCTCACCTGTATCATTTATAATTGAAGGGATCGTTTTAGAATCTGACTTTTTCTTTGTCAGATAGGCTAGATATCGCCCAGCCTTATCACCCTGCTCGTATAATCTTTGTTTGGCAAATCTAATTTGGGCCTCTGCATATTCTGTTGAAAGGGAATCCAAGGCTGAGCGCAATGCAGAAATTTCTTTAAGTCTCCTTGGTGAAGGTTTCACAATGTAATCCCTTTCAGCCATTTTAAGCCTAGATTCCAACATTTTCCTTTGCTCAGCCTGCCTGCGCCTCTTACTGGACACATATGATATGATGAGGCCTCTTGCAAAGGCTTTAGAGGTTTCCCAAAGAAGTGACGGGTCTTCAGTAGAAGCCGTGTTAATAGATAAAAAGGATTGGAATTCTTCCGTAAAATAAGATATGAATTTGTGGTCTGTGAGTATCAAAGGGTTAAACCTCCAATATCTCGTCTGCGGGACTGGATTTCCAACTTGATATTGGATAAAGACAGCAGCATGATCAGATATAACCGCGCTGCCTATAGAGCTACAAGTAATTGATTGAAGTAAAGTTTTAGGAACAAAGAAATAGTCTATACGTGTGTGACATTGATGAACCTTTGAAAAGAAGGTATATTCTCTATCCGCTGGGTGTTGGGCCCTCCATATATCTATGTAATTTAGATCCTCACAAAGAGCATTAATGAATTTAGCATGGCGAGAGATGGACAATCGTCCTGCGGGGAATTTGTCGATACAGGGATTTAAATGACAGTTAAAATCTCCTCCCACAAAACTATTCCTGACATTAAAATCAGCTAATTCAGAGAATGCCGTAGCCATAAATTCACTAGGATGGCCAGGTGGGTAGTAGACATTCATGATGGCAATCACTTCTCCATACAATTCACCTTTGATAATGACATACCGCCCTGACTTATCTTTAGTGCAGTGTGTGAGTTTAAATGGTAAGTTTTTCTGGAACAAAATAGCAACTCCCCTGCTCCTTGATGTAAAAGAGGAGAAAAAAACCTGATCATAGCCCCCTTGCTGTTTTAAATGTTCTGTTTCGTTTAAATGGGTCTCTTGCAACAAAGCAATATGCACTCCCTCCCTTCTAAGGTAAGTCAGGACCTTTCGCCGCTTAACAGGAGTGTGAATACCATTAACATTCCAAGTACATAACCTGAGTAAGGGCACAGTCATTTTAAATCAGAAAATACAACAAAAATATATCCTGAGCCAGCTGCCTGCTCATTGAGATATCACTTGAGTGGAATATAAGCCGAGTACTAAACATCAAACAACTAACGAACAACAAACAAACATATGCTAAACAGCATACAGGCATTAAGCCTAAAACTAAACACTGTCCTTCTCTAATCAAGAGATGTCGAGCGAAGGGGTTCCCTAACGACAGAAGACTGATCTTCTCGTGTGCTGCGCGGTAGCGCCTTTATTCAGCCCGTAGCACGCCTGTGCTCGGCTACTGTAAAGTTCAACATACTCACGTCATGGCGTGGATCTCACATGAAAGTAGTCCTCTAGATTGAAAAACGGAAAGGAAAGAGAAAAAAAAATATGTAGAGAGGGATAAAAGATAAAGAGGCAGGAAATCCTCGAGGCTATTCATCATCACTGGTCAGGTTGAAGGAGTCGATGTACTTCTCCACCATATCCAGATCTTGGAATAGTTTAGTTGAGCCGCGGAAGGTGACTCTCAACGATGCTGGGTAGACTTGGGAGTATGTAGCTCCGATGGCTTTCAGGCGTTTCTTCACCCCGTCGAATCTTTTACGTTTGCGGAGAACAGCAGCCGAGAAGTCTTGAAAGATCATTACGGTGGAATTGTCGTGCTTCAAAGATTGATTTTTAGTCCCCATGTTCCACGAAGCACTCATCACCCTCTGTTTGTCCTGATAGTTATGGAATCTCAGCAGGATCGATCGCGGTTTCTGGGCGGCAGAGGGCTCTGGTGCTAGGGAGCGATGTGCTCTTTCCAACTTGATCTTGCCCGTTTTAGTTTCGATGTTTAGGATTTTAGGTAGCCAGGATTCAAAAAAACGTGTTGGATTATCACCTTCCGCACCTTCTGGAAGTCCAACAATGCGTATATTTTTCCTCCGACCCCTATTCTCCAAATCATCAACATGCTCGCTTAAATCCGCCACCTGTTGTTCTAGTGCCTTCATCTTGCTATCCATCGGGTCCATAGTTTCCTCCAAAGTAGACACTCTGCTCTCCACCTCTGTGATGCGTTTATCATGACTATCCAGCTCCTCACGATGTGCTTGCAGTAAATGTGTCAATGGACTTAACTTTTCGTCAATAATCTTTGACATGTTAGCGGTAATTTCTGAGATCATCTCTCGTTGTGCGGGTGCGAGCACGCTATCCTCGGCAGCTTCAGTGTCCTGCTGTATAGATTCTTCTGGGGTGCTCTGGTTTGCCTTCTTTTTGCGTGACATGATATCTGCCTGCTTCAAAAAGTAGGCACTTATACTCATTCTATGCCACTACAGAGCCGCAAGAGTCCACTAAACACTTTCCTTACAGGCAAAAATGATAAATTTAACGAAATGGCGCACCAGCTCAGCGTGACACAACCTTTCCTCAAGCCGCCATCTTGAAAACCCAAGACACTAAGTTGATTCTTTTTAAATGTGGTTCAACCATCTATGAAATATAAAGACTAAAATGTTATCTGTTTTATGTGATTTCCCCGAGCGTATTTTATGAGGTGTGCAGACATAAAAAAAACATAAGAGAGAGTAGAAAATAAGGTGAACAAAAAACAAACAAACGAACAACAAAACAAAAAAGGGTGAAAATAATAAAAACATAAACTGGTGGTGGTCATTTTTCCAGTGGCCAGCATCCAATCAAAGCTAGCTCATTTCACCCCCCTCAAAGGGTAAGAAAATATAATTCTCCATTCATTTCCGACCATAATATCTAAAAATGATACTGAACTACAGATGAACTACTTTTCACTCTTTATTTTTACTTATTAGATTTGTTTAAACAGACAGAAAGGAAAAAGAAGAACAAAATAATGTAGCCTAGAGGGCCTACTAGCCCCTAAACAAATTATATAGGCCTAGGGATTACTTCCCTCGCCGTTTTAGTTTAGCCTACTTGTCTTCCTTTAAACAAAAAAACAATAGCCTACAGCAGGGACACAACGTTTTTTTTTTTTTTTTTTTCCCCTTCAGTTAGGGCCAGTTCAAATACCGGTCAATCACATGGTTTCATTCATTTCAACAAAAAATAGTAGGCTAAAGCAGGATTTTGGCTCATCGTCTTGTCAAAGTGAAATAAATAACAAATCGATAATAGTAGGCCTAAACATAAGCTCAAATTGAGCAGCTGCTCCAACCTAACACAGATGGAGGATCTAAGATGACTAGACCATCATAGCCAAGCTTTAGTTATAGAGAAACATAGTTTCCATGTAGGCCTTCAACGAAAGAGTCTTTAGCAGGCAGAGTCTGTTGTCAGATAGAAGAAAATAGAATTGTGTTGTCTTACTTAAAGCTGCAGATCTTGAAATTTCGTTTTCATATTTTCTATTGCAGTGTGAACATCGGTAAACTCTTGCCATTCATCGTCGATGCATATCCGAAGTGTTGCAGGGTCTTTCAGCCGCGTTTTGAGGCCTCGTTCATGCAGTTTTTCCCGAAGCGGCCAGAATTCCTCTCGGTGAAGTTGTATTTTCCGCGAAAAATCCGGCGTAATTGTCACTAAGCTCTGGTCGATAGCAAACCCCTTTGCGGATCTAGAGGCATTCAGGATGTCTTGCTTTTTCTGAAAATGCAACAGCTTTATAATGATACTGCGTGGTTTTGCAGATGGTCGTTCCCTTCCAATTCGATGTGCCAGTTCAATATCGAGTTCCTCCACTTGAATGTTCAGGTTTGCTGATAGCGTTGATGCCAGGTAGGCCCTCATCTTTACTCCTTCGCTCTTTTCTGGTAGATTATATATCCTCAGATTGTTCCTTCGGGATCTATTTTCGGCTTGATCGACGTCGTCTGTCACTTTACCGAGTTGTAATTCCAGTTGCTTTATTTTCTCCTGTTGCTCACTTAACTTTATGGCCATCACCTCATATTTTCGGTCAATCGAGGCAATTGTTTGAGCCATTTGATCTACTTTGTTCGTAAGGACGTCAATTTTCTCAATCTGCCGAGACATGTTAGTTAAGGCTGGCTTACATTGCACGATTTTGGCCTGTTTTAACAGCCGGCGACTAAATTTCCAAAATCGGGTGGAAATCTTGAGAGTTGTGCTAGAATCGCAGCGCGCTCCCGTCATCTAAATCGTTTAGTGTAAGGTGCCAATCTTAGCGGTTTTAAGTCCGTCGGAGGCAGTCTTTCTCTAGTTTTGGCGTTACGACAATATCAAACATGTTTGATATTATCGGAAGTCTTTTCAGTCGTGGCTCATACAAATAGTGACGTGAACATTAAAAACCAATAGTAACCTCTCGCAAACACGAAAACAGGAAGGGGCAAAATAGGCGACAGCTGTAGCCTATATGATTATTTGTTATTTCATTTCTTATAATTTATTAGTCGGCTATTCTACGAGACAGAACAACTCTATATCTGTTAGTGATGTCACACATCAAACAATGCTGCAGAAACGCGAAAAAAATACTTTGATATGAGTAGGCTATCATGTGATTTCCTGTTAATGATGACGTGTAGCCTATTGCACGATGGAAATAATTTGAAGGAATCTAGCAGCAGTCTTGTAAATAGTGACCCACAGTCTTTGCAAAATCCTAATCTGAGACTGGCCTGTGACTAGACTGTGACTAAAAACTCAATGAATTGTCTTTAGATGTGAGAGGGTCTGAGACTGTAGTCTTTCAAAAATATTTTCCAAATCTTTGCAAAGTCTGTCAATGTAAGGTAGGCTTTAGTTACCTCAGTTGAGAGTTTTTTGTTTGAGTCCACTACTTCTTGCATCATAGTCTGTAGTTTGTCCATTTCTTTTGACCGGGACGAGGTCATTGTCTGCTTGTTCAAATGAGCGTAAATCTTTAACGTTTCTTCTTCTAATGACGTTGCTTAATTATAGCCTAGGCTACATTGTTCAAACATTGTTGTCGGGGGAAAAATCAGAAATAAGCATGGATCAAACATTTAAAGTTGAATTTATTGCACTTATTTGCAAGATGGCTGACGAGATCCAATTCCACTACTTCAACCATCAAAACATTTAGTGTTATTTCAAGTATTGTTTTTTTTTCCCTCCTTTTCAAATGTATGTATTATGAAGTGATTCCCCGAGCAGGGAAAACCCAATAAAAATATAAAAAAAAAAAAAAAAAAAAAGAAACAAACCAATGTATTGTAAACTTTGGAAGAGAGATTATAACTCAGATTGTTTGTGAAGCCAGAGCATTGCCTTCATTCTCACATTCTCCTAGGAGAACATTTCACTAATGAGACCAGGTTACACAACCTGCTTACACCATACATATACTAACATGAATGTGTATTCAAATGAGAGATTTTTAGGTCATATTTTCTGTTGTCTTATTCAACAGTTATCAAGTGAGAAAGTGTGTGTGTGTGTGAGAGTGTGTGTGTGTGTGTGTGTGTGTGTGTGTGTGTGTGTGTTATATTCAGTACTTGGCAACACTAGTCCCCAAAAATTCAAGTTGGACGCAGAATGAAAAAACAAGACATGATAGTAATAATAATCATCGTGTGTGTGTGTGTGTGTGAGAGCGTGCGTGCGTGCGTGCGTGTGAGAGAGAGCTGAACCATTACCACAGAACAGCACATGGTTCACTGTGGAGTTAAATAACTGCCCCTAATCACCACATCAGATGGACTCAGTTCATCACATCACATACTCTATTGGAACCCTGCAGTTAATGAGTTTCTGCTGTATGATGTGTTTACTTTGCTGAAGGCCAGTGGATGAGAGGACACACTCCTCTGCACCCAGCTGTGTGTCCATGAAGAGCCATCGCTCAAAGGGCAGGGTCCCCAACTTCAGAGAGGGAGGCAGTCATCCTGAAGCCAGGTAAGAATGGTCTCCATCTGGAGATAGTCTTGGTCTTTTTCTGTACCATGAGATTTGTTCCTGCTTGTTTAGTGGATATAACATACATTACTGTGCATTTCCTTTGTAATGAACATATATTTGTGGCAATACATTTACATAAACGCTGCTGACTGCTGATCTGCTGTCCTTATATTTCCTTCAGCATCCAACAGGAAGAACAAACAATTCATCCGACCCTCAGCGATCTTTTCGATCAAAAAGATCTGTCTACATTATTCAAGGTGTGTGTGTGTGTGTGTGTGTGTGTGTGTGTGTGTGTGTGTGTGCGTGCGTGTTAAATATTCATCCACAGATGACAAAAACTAAATAATCATGACCTTGAAAAAACATTATTCTGCAGTTATTTTACTTTGTTTTAGGTCTTGTTATGGTGTTATGTAATAAATTGGAAATCGATTAAGAAATAGAGAATGTTTGTAGACTAGCAAATACAGAATATTTGCTGATCAAAAAGTTTATTTCATTACTGATGGAATGTCTTGTTTTTGGGAAAAAGAAGCTTGAGGAAAAAGTCATGACCTTCATGAAGACGGAACTGAAGAGACTCAAGAAGCTCCTGAGTCATGATTACCCAGAATCCCCTTGTGATGAAGAGGAGGATGAGGAGGACCAGAGAGATGCCAGAGATGGAGCTCTGAAGATTGCAGTGCACATCCTGAGGAACATGAGTCAGGAGATCCTTGCTCAGCAGCTGGAGAAATGTCAGTCATTTGTTCATTAATTACTGAGCTGAATTTGTTACACAATTTGAAAAACAGTTAAGAATCTGGCAGAAGTCATGTTCAGCTAATTACTCCAGTGAAATCTAATCCAATCAGTACCAGAAATAACTGGGTTTATATTCTGAGTGAAGTGATTAAAACATAGCCTAGATATATAGATAGAATCCTTGAGTGATTGAATTTATAACAGATATTGTCATATTACCCATATTATTCTTAACTATCGTTTCTGACGTCTTCATAAGATTCTAATGTGAGTTCTGTAGATGAAAGTTACCAAATGATCATTAGGCACAAACTGCCATGACTACTGAAAGGATGTAATCTGTCGCAACATGTTCTGATAAAGGCTACAATTGCTACTGCAAATGGCTCACTTCACACACTTCTGTAATACATCTGACTTAATTATTGTGTCTTTATATCCAGATGGACTGCTTCCTAGATGTCAACAAGAGCTCAAATACAGGCTAGCAAGGAAGTGTCAGAGTGTATGTGAAGGCATCCCAAAGCAGGGAAAGTCTACTTTTCTGGAGAAGATCTACACAGAGCTCTACATCACAGAAGGGGAAAGTGTAGAGGTGAATACTGAACATGAAGTCAGACAGATTGAGATGGTATCCAAGAGTCAAGTATCAAAGGAGGAAAAAGCAATCAAATATACGGACATCTTCAAGCCCTTACCTGGGCAGGACAAACCCATCAGAACTGTGCTTACAAAGGGAGTGGCTGGCATTGGAAAAACAGTCTCTGTGCAGAAGTTCATTCTGGACTGGACTGAAGACAAAGCAAATCAAAATATCCATTTCATATTTCCTCTTCCTTTTCGGGAGTTGAATCTGATGAAAGACAAAAACTTCACCCTTTTGGACTTCATTCATCATTTCTTCACTGAAACAAAAGACTTTGCCTTCTCCAACAAGGACCGATTCAACATTGCCTTTATCTTTGATGGTCTGGATGAAAGCAGACTTCCTCTGGATTTCCAGCACAATGAATGCATCCACAGCATAACAGAATCTGCCTCTGTGGATGTCCTTCTCACAAACCTGATCCAGGGGAATCTGCTTCCCTCTGCTCTTGTTTGGATCACCTCCCGGCCAGCAGCAGCCAATCAAATTCCTCCAGAGTGTGTGAATCAGGTAACAGAAGTCCGGGGTTTCAGTGACCCACAGAAGGAGGAGTACTTCAGGAAGAAAATCACAAAAGAGGAACTGGCAAACAGAATCATCACACACCTGAAGTCATCCCGAAGCCTCTACATCATGTGCCACATTCCAGTCTTCTGTTGGATGGCAGCCACTGTTCTGGAGAGCATCATGACTGAAGCAGAGAGTGGAGAGATTCCAAACTCTTTGACTCAAATGTACACACACTTCCTGATCACACAATCCAAACATAGGAGTCAGAAGTATGAAAACATGTGGAACCAGAAGACCATTCTGTCACTGGGGAAACTGGCTTTTCAACAGCTGGAGAAGGGCAATCTGATCTTCTATGATGAGGACCTGAGAGAGTGTGGAATAGATGTCAGACAAGCATCAGTGTACTCAGGAGTGTGCACTCAGATCTTCAGAGAGGAGGCTGGGCTGTACCAGGGGAAAGTGTTCTGCTTTGTTCATCTGAGCATTCAGGAGTTTCTAGCAGCTCTATATGTGTTCCTCACATTCCAGAACAGAGGGATGAATATTCTGGATCAACAGCCAAGAGCTGCTGGCTCATTTCTGAAGAAAAAGAATGAAAACATCAATGAGCTATACAAGACTGCAGTGGATCTGGCATTAAACAGTGAGCATGGACACCTGGATCTTTTCCTGAGGTTTCTTCTGGGCCTCTCATTGGAGTCCAATCAGAAACACTTACAAGACCTGCAGCCCAGGTCAGGAAGCAGCTCATTACACACAGAGGAAACAGTCAACTACATCAAGGAGAAGATCAGAGAAACCACCACCCCAGAGAGATGCATCAACCTGTTCCACTGCCTGAATGAACTGAATGACCACTCTCTGGTGGAGGAGGTCCAGGGCTACTTGAGGAAGGACAACACATCCAGACAGGATCTCTCTCTTTCCCAGCTGTCAGCTCTGGCTTTTGTCCTGCTGATGTCAGACCAGGAACTGGAGGAGTTTAACCTGCGGGATTATGGGAGACCTGGTTCACCTGCCAGATCAGATGCAGGTCTGCTGAGGATGCTGCCAGTGGTCAAAGCATCTAAAATAGTCAAGTGAGTATTGGACTCTAGTGACTAAATACGTTAATTGAGATTGTGTTATATAATGTTATGGATTTGTAGTTTATGCTCGATTTTTTGCGAGCACGATTACAGGCCCTAGAGGGAGCCAGAGAATTCAGATTTTTTCCTAAACAGCCTATTTTAATATTCTACCTCCAGAATCCCATGACAGTTCAAGCTAATATGACTAAAAAAATGCTGCCGACGGCAGCTTTAAAGAGAAACTATGCAGGTTTGGTGATTTGGCTGTTTTCACTTTAACTTTTTGTTTTTGCTCGGTTTACACTTGCAGGTTTCCTCTACAGCTTTAGCGTGTATTTTTTACAACACTAGTCAAATAAGAGAAAGAGAAAGAGAAATTATATGAGATATGCTCTGATATGTCCGTTTGTCTAGAACACACTCTTCAGCTATTAGAGCTCCCCTATGCTCTAGAGTTAAACTCAGGGGTGGTGTAGTCTCTCTCTTCTCCTACAGAGTAATGTAATGTAGCCCACTGGCAGAGTCTATTTACCATCACTGAACAGGCTACCAGATGTGCATGACCCTTTATCAACAGTAGGAATGTCTTTCATTAAAGAATATAACTAAGTTGATAAGATATGTAAACACTTTATGTGGGAAGTGAACCTAAGAACATGCACGAATATGATTCATTCACTATTTCAGCCGTTGTGCTTCATGTTACTGCAAACATATGAAGAAGAGTAGCAAGATTCCTTGAACCACACACATGTCAAGTTAAAAGATTTGAAGTTGTAATATTTACATAAATTATTCAGAACTAGTGAATACATAAATCAATGCTTGGTGACACTGTCGTAAAAAAGTTTCGACTTCTATATTTGAGTTGTAGGTTCCAGGTGATGAGAACATGAAAGCTCAGGTTGAAGGAGCTGCCTTTTAGGACTCGTTTTCCAACAATGTTTTTTTTTTTGCAACTCAACTTGATGAAGCTTGAAAGTTCTGTGGCATAAATTTGCATAGTTACCAAGCTGGGATTCACAGAAACCACACTAATGGAATGGAACTCTCATTAAAATGAGCGAGACTCGTTCAAAATATGTTCAGTTTGGCCTTTAGGGAGGCTGGTGGAATATCCCTCAGGGTGGTATTCCAAGGGCATGGTGTACTGACAAACCTGAGTAAGTTACTGTAACTCAAGAGCTGTATGGCTTCACTCTCCTAAAAAGACAAAGCCTCTGTGTGTGTGTGTGTGTGTGTGTGTGTGTGTGTGTGTGTGTGTGTGTGTGTGTGTGTGTGTGTGTGTGTGTGTGTGTGTGTGTGCGCGTGCGTGCGTGCGTGCGTGCGTGTTTATCCTCACACTGTGTTTTAAAAGAGTGAGACACACAAACACACACACACACACTGAGCTGAAGATGTCTGGGTCTGTTCTGTCTGACCTGTACACAAGATATACACTGTGTGTGTGTGTGTGTGTGTGTGTATGTGTGTTTCTTTATCCTTACACTGTGTTGTCTGTGTTTTAAAAGAGTGATTCTCATCTCTATGCCTTTATGTTAATGAGTGTGTGTGTGTGTGTGTGTGTCTGTCTACAGGCTGTGGGGTTGTTCCCTCACAGTGAAGAGCTGTGCAGCTTTATCTTCAGCTCTCAGATCAAACTCTTCCAGTCTGAGACAGCTGGACCTGAGTGGCAATGATGTGGGAGATTCAGGAGTGGAGCTGCTTTCTACTGGTCTGGAGCATCCAAACTGTAGACTGGAGACACTGGAGTAAGTCTGCACGTGTGTATGTGTGTTTGACTACATGTGTACACACACACACACACACACACACACACACACACACACACACATTTGTATGCAGGACTGTATGCTTAAGTTTGACTAAAGTTTCTCTCTGTCTCTTCTTCTCTTCCTCTCACTCTCTCTCTCTCTCTCACTCACACACACACACACACACACACACACACACACACACACACACACACACACACACACACACACACACACACACACACACTTACATGTAAGCACACTGTGTTAAAGATGTTTGGGATTTCTCTGTTCAGTCTGACCAAGAAGTACACTTTGTGTGTGTGTGTGTGTTTATCCTTACACTGTGTTGTCTGTGTTTTAAAAGAGTGATTCTCATCTCTATGCCTTAATGTTAATGTGTGTGTGTGTGTGTGTGTGTGTGTGTGTGTGTGTGTCTGTCTGTCTACAGGCTGTGGCGTTGTTCCCTCACAGTGAAGAGCTGTGCAGCTTTATCTTCAGCTCTCAGATCAAACTCTTCCAGTCTGAGACAGCTGA
>NC_085000.1:33772336-33777336 GCF_963854185.1 Sardina pilchardus | reverse complement strand
GACAGAACCCATATGGCATCTGTAGGGAGGGAGACAGCAGAGACCACATGAGGCCTAGAACCCTGGACTACAAGAACACTAACATGCACCCACAACACTAAAGAACCCTGGACTACAAGAACACGGACATGCACCCACAACACTAAAGAACCCTGGACTACAAGAACACTAACATGCACCCACAACACTAAAGAACCCTGGACTACAAGAACACTAACATGCACCCACAACACTAAAGAACCCTGGACTACAAGAACACTAACATGCACCCACAACCCTAAAGAACCCTGGACTACAAGAACACTAACATGCACCCACAACACTAAAGAACCCTGGACTACAAGAACACTAACATGCACCCACAACACTAAAGAACCCTGGACTACAAGAACACTAACATGCACCCACAACACTAAAGAACCCTGGACTACAAGAACACTAACATGCACCCACAACACTAAAGAACCCTGGACTACAAGAACACTAACATGCACCCACAACACTAAAGAACCCTGGACTACAAGAACACTAACACACACACTGACCACAGCACTAAAGAACCCTGGACTACAAGAACACTAACTGTGTGTGTGTGTGTGTGTGTGTGCGTGCGTGCGTGTGTGTGTGTGTGTGTGTGTGTGTATGTACTCCAGTGGTCAGAGGGGACTGATGCATTCTGGGTGTTTTAATGGGTTGGACAATGTCCTGCTAGAGCAGTAGGAGGAGGGGTGTGTGTGTGTGTGTGTGTGTGTGTGTGTGTAAGTAGGAGGGGGGGCACCATGGAGTCATCTGAACCTGCAGATGGATGATGGTCTTTGAAGGCTCCTTCTGGAATGCCCTTGTGTGTTTTCTGAAGCTTATTGTTGGATATCAGTCCTCCATGTTCTGAGTGATGAACCATGTCCAGTGTTTCCTTGGTGATCACGTCGGGGTGCTGGAGTGATGGGCTCCCTGTTGCTATCTCCTCTACTTCTGGACATTGAGATGGAGGTGGTTGGGCTCCCTGTTGCTATCTCCTCTACTTCTGGACATTGAGATGGAGGTGGTTGGTCTTCCTGTTGCTATCTCCTCTACTTCTGGACATTGAGATGGAGGTGGTTGCTGTTCCCAGTGTGCATCAGTGCAGCAGGTGTGTGGTCGTCCAGAAGAGAGTTCTGTGTGTGAGGGGAGGAATGATGGTGTAGACTAGAGGAGTCAAAGTAGACGGCAGACTGCCACTGTCAACTACTACAGCAATCAGAATGAGAAAATGTATAATTATTGGTTTTTGGTGCATATTTTAAACATTTAAATGCATACTGTTTCACCACAATGGCAGGTATCAGCAAAACTTCACCTGTAGTAACTAGCAGCCTACCATTGGCAACTACAACAGCAATCAGAATGAGAAAATGTCTTTCAAAAACAAATATCCAGTGAATATCAAACCTGCTGCTAACTTTTACAAGAGCAAAACAAAAAATGTGAACAGTGCAAGTAAAATTATAGGGAAAGGTCAGAAACAGCTGCGTCTGTGCTATGAAACACAAGTTAAACAAAAAGCTCAACAAATAGTTCCTAATTCTATGCATCCCTTGTTTAGGGAGTTCATTAAAATGCCCTCAGGTAGATGTTTTAGAGCTGCAACTGCAACAAAAAACATTTACAAAAAATCATTCAACTGCAATAACACTTCTAAATTCAAAATATGCTTTTTCATATTTGTATACTCTGCTGCTTCTGTATTGTGACTGCGAGTTGTTTGTGTATTTATTAACTGTGTCTTTGATGCATTTATTGTATTTATGTTTTTTAACAATTACCTGTGGAGCCAAAGATAAATCTCCACATCAATGGACTAATAAAGTCTTAGTATTATTATTATTTTACCTGCTTATTTCATGGATCCAGGATACTATCCTTCCTGATCCATGAAATAAGATCACATACCCTTCACCATACCTATAGATTGGCATGGTCTTTTTTCCAGTTAGTTTATTTGATACTCATTTTCCATGCAAAACTGTCAGATGAGAATATATATATATGACAATAAATATGCAAAGCTGTTTCCCGTCAAACGTTTTGGAATTCCCCTCCCCAATCTTCGACTTCTAAAACACTCACCTTCAGTCAATAACAAATCATCAGCACAACACACCCACACTGTAGGATGGATGTAGTCACACCAACACCTCTACAGGCCACACCACACACACAGACACAGACACAGACACAGACACAGACACAGACACAGACACAGACACAGACACAGACACAGACACAGACACAGACACACACAAGCATGACAGAAATGCTGCAACTTGCCAAAGTCTGAAAGATAAAGTTTTATTCTCATCCTTTTCCAACTGGTGCCACACACACACACACGTCAACAGAAGAGAACAGATGAACAGATGAAAAAGGAGAAGAAAAGAAGAGAAGAGTAGAGTGGCTCTGTCAGTATCTGGGACCGACCCGGCTCACATGTGGCTGAGGCCTGGTTATGATCTCACATAAGGCTGTGTGTGTGTGTGTGTGTGTGTGTGTGTCGGAGGCCCGGTTCTGATCGTAGCAGAGCCTCAGGTCATGTGATAAGCAGGCAGACGTGTCGATCACGCCTCCTGAGCAGGTGTGTGTGTGTGTGTGTGTGTGTGTGTATTCTGAGTAGATATGTGTGTGTGTGTGTGTGTGTGTGTGTGTGTGTGTGTGTGTATTCTGAGTAGATATGTGTGTGTGTGTGTGTGTGTGTGTGTGTGTGTGTGTGTGTGTGTGTGTGTGTGTGTATTCTGAGCAGATAATGTATGTGTGAGTGTGTGTGTGTGTGTGTGTGTGTATATTCTGAGCAGATAATGTATGTGTGTGAGTGTGTGTGTGTGTGTGTGTGTGTGTGTGTGTGTATTCTGAGCAGATATGTGCACATAAAGATCTCTTCAGTGGACATACATGAAAGATCATAACATATTAATCATCATAAAGCATTATCATGAAATATGTTCATAAAATACATCATTAAACGATCGTAAAATATGATTGTAAAACCTAATCAATAAAATAATCATAATCAGTAAAATATGATCACTCTGAATCACATTATAGTGTAAACAAAACAGTAACCCACACTTCAGCAGGGCCATGGGCCTTCAATGTGTGTGTGTGTGTGTGTGTGTGTGTGCTTGTGTGTTTCAGTACATACAGGGGAGTCTATGTATGTTTGTGTCCTGTGTGTGTCTGTGTATGTTCTTCAATACATGTGTGTGTATATACGCGTGTCTACATTTTCCTGCATGTCTATGTGTGTGTGTGTGTGTGTGTGTGTGTGTGTGTGAGTATGTAAACAAGTCGGTGGCAATTGAAATGCTCCCTTTTAGAGAGTCTTACAACGTAAACAATAGTTTTAAGTAAACAGTGAAGAACAAAAAGAAAGTAAACTTCAAATGATGATGTCATCAGTTGCTAAATTGCTTAAAGATACACATGTGAGTCCAGTGTCCCTCCACCAATAGGAAGCAAGTTGTCTGGTCATGTGACTGCTAACAGGAAGTCCCTCCACACAGTATTCATTCTGATGACACGAGGGCCTCGAAATATCATCTCACACACACACACACACACACACCCAATGAAGCAGTGAGGGCACTGTGTGGGCTGTCTGTAGTTGGTCACTGGTGTGTGTGTGTGTTCACCTCCGAGTAGTTGAAACAGTGTACATGAGAGCAGTGCAGAGTGAAGAAATAAATAAATAGAAAAATAAATGATTCGTCTCCATGTTGGATGATACAGCAGACTTGTTACCAAGGTAACCACAAGGTCAGCCAGAGAAGGGCCCTGACTGTTCTGACAAAATAAAAACTGAATTAAGACTGAATTAAGACTCATTAAGACTGAATTAGGACTGTATGAAGTCCTTAATAAACTGAATTAAGACTGAATTAGAACTGAATGAAGTCCTTAATAAAACTGAATTAAGACTGAATTAGAACTGAATTAAGACTGAATTAGGACTGAATGAAGTCCTTAATCAAACTGAATTAAGACTGAATTAGAACTAAATTAGGACTGAATGAAGTCCTTAATCAAACTGAATTAAAACTGAATTTAATGATCAAATGCATCCTCATTAGTGATCATGACCTTATTCTGACCTCAGCACAGAGGGTGAGGTATGTGTGTGTGTGTGTGTGTGTGTGTGTGTGTGTGTGTGTGTGTGTGTGTGTGTGTGTGTGTGTGTGTGTGTGTGGTGTGTCAAAGGTGATAAGGTGAAACAGGTGGGGAGTGGAAGGTCAAAGGTCACTGCTGTGATAAAATGTGATGAAGGTCAAATGTCATGTGTTCTATTCCATCTACAAAGGTCATTACTGAGGCTGATGAGGAGTGTGTGTCTGTGTGTATGTATCAACACCTCTATGGTTTCACACACACACACACACACACAGTATTCTCATGAGATTGGTCTCCAGTACTGGACTGCACCCTACATCCAACAGTAGTCTTGCACCGGTGTGGGTATCAGTGTGATAGCACAGGATAATGCCTGCACCTGTGTACGTGTGTGTGTGTGTGTGTGTGTACATGTGTGTGTGTGTGTCACTGGCTCTTGAAAGAGGTTTAGAACTCAGGTACGAGCTGCTGGCTGGGTAAGAATGTGTGTGTGTGTGTGTGTGTGTGTCAGTGGCTCTTGAAAGAGGGAGATGTAGAACTGGGGTTCCAGCTGCTGGCTGCAGTGTGTGTGTGTGTGTGTGTGTCAGTGGCAGGGCTCTTGGAAGAGGCCGGTGTAGAACTCTGGCTCCAGCTGGTGGCTGCGGTATCTCTGGGCGATCTCGGCGATCTTCTGCTTCCTCCTCACGTGGGGCGGGCTGTACGAGTCACTCTCCAGTCGCCGCCGACGACACACGTTCACCACCGTCTGGCGCACCAGAGAGCCTGAACACACACACACACACACACACACCACAAATAGTACACTTGAATTTGTGCTTCAGTACACTACAGTAGACTTTTGATCAGCTCCTCTGGGGTAT
>NC_085000.1:33762336-33764836 GCF_963854185.1 Sardina pilchardus | reverse complement strand
CAGTAACAATTTATACATATATAAAGTTATATCTAATTAACAGTAATAATTTATATTATGAGTTATACTGTATCTAATGAACAGCAATAATTCTGCATATCTGCATCTCTCTGTCTGCCCTCTCTGAGTGGTTCCCAGGGAGACGACCTTGTGCTGACCTCTGCTGTGAGGAGTTCGTGGAGGTCGGGGATGCTGAGGTCGGCCTTGACCAGCGGGATCTTGTCCACGTCCTCTGGGAACGGCCGCTGCCTGACGCCGGGACGCGACGCCACCTCCCCCCGGGGCTGAGGCCGGCTCTCAGGGGAGAACATCTGCCCACGACACACACACACTCATATAAACACATCTCCTCACGACACACACTCATATAAACACATCTGCCCACGACACACACTCATATAAACACACCTCCCCCCGGGGCTGAGGCCGGCTCTCAGGGGAGAACATCTGCCCACGACACACACACACTCATATAAACACACCGGCCGCTCACACACACACTCATATAAACACACCTCCCCCCGGGGCTGAGGCCGGCTCTCAGGGGAGAACATCTGCCCACGACACACACTCATATAAACACACCGGCCGCTAACACACACTCATATAAACACACCGGCCGCTCACACACACTCATATAAACACACCGGCCGCTCACACACACTCATACAAACACACCGGCCGCTCACACACACTCATATACAGTGAGGAGCACATGTATTTGATACCATGCTAAAACAGGAATATTAAATCATCATTTGACAATTGATCTTAATGCCTTAATTCAAAAAATGAGTAAAAATCAAACCGCCAAGGACACCAATTTTCTTTGTGATTGAAGAATGTATCGTAAATAGATAAATGTTTTCCTTAAATGCTAGGGGAAGGAAGTATTTGACCCCCTATGTAACCCTATGGGAATTTAACACATAGGGTTAGCATAGGGGCAGGCAGATTTTTATTTTTAAAGGCCAGCTATTTCATGGATATCATGCATCGCCATGAATTTCCCTTGGCCTTTGGAATTAAAATAGCCCCACATCATCACATACCCTTGACCATAGTTAGAGATTGGCATGGTGCTTTTTCCAGTAGGCCTATTAGCCTGTTTGATTTGTATTGAGCTCAATTAGCATCAAACAGGCTAATAGGCCTACTGGAAAAAGCACCATACCAATCTCTTGCTATGGTGAAAGGTATGTAATGATGTGGGGCTATTTTAATTCCAATGGCCAAGGGAACTTTATCAGGATGCATAACATCCTGAATCCATGAAATAGCTGGCCTTAAAAAATAAAAATCTGCCTGCTCCTATGTTAACCCTATGTGTTAAATTCCCATAGGGTTACATTGGGGGTCAAATACTTCCTTCCCCCTAGCATTCAGGAAGAACATTTATTAATTTACGAAACATTCTTCAATCACAAAGAAAATTGGGGTACTGAGCGGTTTTATTTTTACTAAATTTTTGAATTAAGACATTAAGATCAATTGTCAAGTGATGATTTTATATTCCTCTTTTTAGGCAACTTTAGCATGGTATCAAATACATTTTCTCCTCACTGTAAGCACTACTTACAGGTACACATGTGCTACATGTCTACAACTATTACACACAACTGCAGACAACTATTTCATATAAAATATACATACATACAGCATATGAAACATAACATTTTTTCAGACTCATCTTAAAATATTTTTTTTTCTCATCAAAAAACCAAGCCACAAGGTCGAGAAACGTTTCCATTTGCAAATGATGGAGGCTACCGTGCTCTTGGACACTTTCAGTGGTGCAGAGTGCTTTTGTATATATTAACATAATTTCATGTTATTTCATGTTATTTATTTTTTATATATATAAATTCACAAAACACTCCAAACACCTTTTTTTTGTGGAGTGTTGGAGTATAGTATGTAGATTGATGAGGAAACAAAACAATTGAATTACTTTTAAGATGAGCCTGAAACATGACAAAATGTGGAAAACTCGAAAGGGTCTGAATACTTTCCGACTGCACTGTATACGTATATATAACTGTTACGGTTAAGGTTATGATTACGGTTATGTTACTTAGCAGACGCCTTTGTCCAAAGCAAATATACAAACAAAGCTACTATATGGCTAATTGTGTGAAAACGAAAACAAACAAAAGATTCAACAGGAAAAGAGCCGCAGCAGACTGCGGAGAGGTCGTGACCCACCTTCTGATTGGCTCGCGCCCCTCTGGGCTGGTGGAAGAGCTGCATGGTCCAGGCGTGACGACCGGACATCCCTCTGACCAGTATGGTGAGCGACGGACGTGGATCTGACACACAACACACGCGCACACACACACACACACACAACCAAACCAAATAACAAAATAGCCTGTTTACTCAAAACTACAATACCCATAATCTACCCAGTAATACCACTCAACTGCAATAGCCTGTTTTATTCACAAAACTACAATACCCATAATCCTCACTAAACTAGACTAACCAGATATCTGACTGC
>NC_085000.1:33739836-33749836 GCF_963854185.1 Sardina pilchardus | reverse complement strand
AATTTACTACATTTTTGACGTAAGTTTTTGGAACTATTGAAACCCCTGAGGCGTCAAGATGATGAAGTGACTTATTGGAAGGCACTACATAGTTTGAAAACCCGTCTGCAGTTTGGAAAAACCATCTGCAGTTTGAAAGACCACGCTGCTTTGGTGCTTTGGAATTACGGACTCTTTCGTTTGGACTTACTGGAATTACTTGTGTTGGATTACTGGCGTTGGCAGAACTAGACTGCAACTTCTTCATTGTGGATATTTCCGAATTACGGGATTTATGGACTTAACCTTAGAGAAACCACGCATCTTTACTGGTGGTGTGAGTAAAACTGTTGAGCTGTATGTGGGCCGCCGTGCTCGCACAATGACTATGTGGGCCGCCGCGCTCGCACATTGACTTTGCGCTTAAACTTTAATGAGACGGACTTTACGTTTGGTATTCTTTGATTTAAGAGACTTTTACAGATTATGCACCTTTGGGTGAAAAGATTTCGTTAAGATCGACAATGTCTGAGTTAGAGCCTGATGTGCCAGAAATGCAGAACGAAGAAGATGAAAAGAAATTGTTTAAGTTAATAGCTACTCGTAGAGGAAAGCTTGGAGTTTTGACACGAAAGAAAAATGAAATTAATAGTCTAATAGAAGCGGGGCGAGATGAGGATTACTATTATGTGTTAAAACAAGTTAAGTTGTTCGAAGGATTTTTCATTGAATTTAAAGAATTACAAGCCGCAGTTCAGAGTTTACTAGAAGATGAGTACGAGAAGGAGGCCGACAACATTGATTGGTACCAGCCCAAATTGATGCATTATCAAAGTTTTCTTGAAGGAGTGTATAAATGGTCCGAAGGCAAAGAAGATGAATTGGAATTGGATGGTGAAGAAGTTAAACCTATTGAGGCATCCCAAGCTGGCCTAAGTGTGTTGCAGAGCTGTAAGGCCACAAGCGTGCGCAGTTCAAATCGCAGTAGTGGAACGTCGCGAGAATCAGCGCGTTTGAGAGCTGAGGCAGAGTGCGCAGCACTAAACGCAAAATCTAAAGTACTGACGGACAAACTGGAGTTGGATATGGAGGAGGCAAAACTAAAGGCACGGAGAGAGAGGGTTGCTTTGGAATCTGAACTTGTTGCTGCAGAAGCGAAAGCTCGCGTTTACAGGGAGTCGGAAGAAAAGAGCTTACCTAGTGGTTACCGATTTGACACGCCCACTGAGTATAAAATCCCTTCTACAACGCAAAGGCCTGCACCACACAGAGAGGCCGTAGCTTCCCAAAGAGACAGCATACAGTTTGCTCAAGAGCCCAGATATTCCCACGTAGTCAGTAGACAGCCTGCTCGATTTGCTGGTTCACATACTGAAGCTAACGAGCATATTACTGACGTGTTGAGAAAACAAACTGAAAATATAGCTGCAAGCAGCAATGTGGGGGCCAAGCAGGCAGGACAAAAAGGCCAGAGTTGCCATGGTAACTCAATGCTGTTACGTCAGGCATGTAGTTTTAAGCAGTCACAAGAATTTTGATGTCAAACAACCCAAGATTGGCCGAGAAGCGGGCTCACTTCCTGTTCAGTGGCTTCGCCGTCAATTTCGATTGGCTATTGTGGGCGGACGGTTTAAGATATCCTTTTGAAAAGCACAGCCTATGTTACACTCGGTCTGAAGATCATCCCTGTGAAGTTTCGTGCAGATCGGATACATTTTGTGACCTGTGGAAATGTTTAAGGGATTATTATCAAATCCAATATGGCGGCCGAATCAAATAAGGTTGATGTCACAAATTGAAATGGCTCAGCCTAAGGACCTCCCACAGTATAATTAGACATCAGTAGCAAGTTTAAATTCCAAACACATCAACAGCTACAGGCCAAAATGCCTTTTTACTAACTGCGGTGCCCCCTAGAGGTCAAAGGTCACCAAATTTCTTGAGCCTCATCCTGATGGGGTCTAGAGTCCATGTACCAAGATTGGTTTTGATGCGCGCAAGGGTTGCTGAAATATGAGCCCACTTCCTGTTTGGCGGCTTCGCCGCGAAATTCGATTGGCTGTTACAGGCGAACGGTTATAGTTCCGAAGAAAAAAAATAATTTCAGTATACAAGATGGTCTGTAGATTATGTGTGTGAAGTTTGGTGTTGATCGGACAAAATCTGTAGGAGGAGAAGGCATTTAAGTGTTTTTGACAAAATCCAAAATGGCGGAAAATCCATCATGGCGGAAAATGACGTCATAGGGTCCGTTGAACTCAGGCTGGTCCAAGGATTCTAATGATACCTGACTTTTGAAAATTGGCCCAAGGGGTCAAAAGTTACGTGCGTGAACGCACGTCCAACTTTGACCTGTTGGTGGCGCTAGAGCGTATGAGGTGCCGACATGAAACTTGGTGAAATCAATCATTGGACTGTCCCCAATCAGTGTGCCAAATTTCACAACTTTTCACCAGTCGGTTCTATGGGCTGCCATAGACTTCAATGGCAGAAGAATAATAATAGTTTATAATAATAAGAAAACATAGAAACACAATGGGGTCCTCGCAGCTTCGCTGCTTGGCCCCCAATAACAGAATTGTTGGTCAAACAGCAAACACTCTCCCTTCTTCCTGATAGAGAAATTCCTGTTTTTGACGGTGATGCTCTGCATTATAGAACCTTCATCAAGGCATTTGAGCAGTGTGTAGAAAGAAACACCACTACTATGGATGACCGTCTGTATTACCTGCAACAATATACAAAGGGCCAACCTAGAAGCCTAGTCACAAGTTTTTTGCACATGGACCCAACTGTAGGCTATATGGAAGCTAAAAGACAGCTTGAACTTCAGTTTGGAAACCGCTTTAAAATAGCATCTGCCTTCATGACTAAAGCTTTGAACTGGCCAATCATAAAGCCTGAAGATGGCAATGGGCTAAGGTCTTATGCTCTTTTCCTGCGCAGCTGCTATCACACCATGCAAGACATCGATGGTCTAAGAGAGCTGGAGAACTCTACCAATCTCAAACTCATTGCATCCAAACTTCCTTTTAGGCTGCGTGACAAATGGCGTGTGAATGTGTGCAACATGCACGACCAAGACAAGAGAGTGACCTACAAAGGCTTGGTTGAATTTATAGAGAAACAATCTAGAGCAATGCTCGATCCAGTGTTTGGAGACCTAAGCAGTAGTAGCACAGTTGAAACTAAAACAGTCTTCAAGCCCAAAACTCAAACAGTGGGTAGGAGACCTAGTGACCGAGCCAGCTTTGCAACTACAGTTAGTCATGTACCTGGCACAAGAAATAACGAATGGAAACCTGAATGTAAACAAAAAACAAACAGCACTGCCTTTGAAAAGCCTTGTTTATTTTGTGAAAAGAATCATGCATTCGAACACTGTGAGCTCTTTCAGAGTAAACCAAACAGTGAGAGAATTGAATATCTGAAAACAAATGGCATGTGTTTTGGATGTCTGATAAAGGGACATGTGAGCAGAACCTGTAAGAAAAAAATGACCTGTGAAAAGTGTTCTCTTTCTCACCCAACCATTCTGCATATCCACAGAGAGAAACAAAAGGATGACCGGAGAGATGACCATGTCTTACCTGCAAGTAGCGCCATGGTGTCCGTGAAGGATGACATGCACACTGGTGAAACGAAAGAGTGCACACTTGCTATCGTGCCAGTCAAGGTGAAGATGTTCAACTCGGACAAAATCATTCACACTTATGCGTTCTTGGACCCTGGCAGTTCAGCAACGTTTTGCACAGACTCACTTAAAAGGAAATTAAACGCTCCGGGAAAAAACTGCAAAATCATGCTTCGCACAATGGGGCAAGAGAGGCCAGTCAGCAGCAGTGTAGTGTCTGGTCTTGAAATTAGTAACATGACCGGCCAGATGTTTCATAAGCTCCCAGAGGTTTACACGCAAACAAAACTGCCAGTCTCAAAACACCATATACCAAGACAAGACTCAATAAACAAGTGGAAATACCTCCATGAGGTGAAAATACAACAACTGGACGCTGACATTGAATTGCTAGTTGGAACAAATGCTGCCAAACTAATGGAACCATGGAAAATCATTAACAGTAGAGGTAGTGGGCCATACGCTGTTAAGACACCCTTAGGATGGGTCCTCAATGGGCTCATGCAGGAAACCACATGTGAAGCAATAGGCATCCATTCATGCACAGTGGTTAATCGTATATCAGTGGCAAATTTGAATGATTTGTTGATCCAACAATATCAGCATGATTTCCCAGAGTTGAAAGCTGAGGAAAAAACAGAGATGTCAGTAGCAGACAAACGATTCATGTCAATCATGGAAAGTTCAAAGGAACGGAAGAATGGACATTATTACTTACCGTTACCCTTCAAAGACAGTGATATAACAATGCCAAACAATTACCAGCAGGCGCAGCAACGGATCCTGTCTCTTAAAAGGAAATTGGAAAAAAATGCACATTATCATGAAGAATACACAACCTTCTTGGAAGGTGTCATTGAAAAGGGCTATGCAGAGATGGTGCCATCCGATGAACTGAAAGCAGAAAGTGGAAAAAAGTGGTATATTCCACATCATGGAGTGCACCATCCGAAAAGGGGCACTTTGAGAGTAGTCTTTGACTGCTCAGCATCCTTTCAGGAAATATCTTTAAACAGCACACTCATTCAAGGTCCAAACCTCACTAGCAATCTGGTGGGTGTTCTTCTTCGCTTTCGTCAAGAGCCAATCGCCTTAATGGCAGATATAGAAAGCATGTTCCACCAGGTGCGTGTTGCTGAGAAGCATGTTAACTTCTTGAGATTCTTGTGGTGGCCCAGCGGTGACACAAGTCAGCCACTCAGGGAATACCGAATGACTGTTCACATATTCGGGGCAACATCCTCACCAAGCTGTGCGAGTTTCGCCCTAAGACAGACTGCAGAGGACTTCAAAGACTTCTTCTCCAGAGAAACAATGGAAACAATAAAGTGCAATTTTTATGTTGATGATTGTTTGAAGAGTGTAATGACTGAAACTGATGCCATTATGATGTGTAAGGAGCTTGAATCTGCATGTGCAATGGGAGGCTTCCGTTTGCACAAGTGGATCAGCAACAACAGAAATGTTCTCATGTCCATCCCACAGGCGGACCGAGCAAAGGAGGTCAAAGACCTGGACCTAGAATCCAGTGAGTTACCTGTGGAGAGAACTCTCGGCATCCAGTGGCATGTGGAAACGGACCAACTTACCTTTGCTGTGAGCCTCAAAGACCAGCCATGTACCAGAAGAGGAATATTGTCAATTATAGCTTCTGTCTATGATCCTCTTGGCCTTATTTGTCCTTTCGTTCTCACAGCTAAAAGCATCCTGCAGGACTTGTGCAGGCAGAATTATGCCTGGGACAAAGAGCTACCAGCACACTACATCCAGATGTGGCAGGAATGGCTGACAGGACTGAATCACATTAGAGAGCTCGCAGTCAGCAGGTGTATGAAGCCCATGAACTTTGGTCAGGTAACATCTGCTCAATTGCATCACTTCAGCGATGCTTCAGAAGGTGGATATGGATGCGTCTCATATCTTCGTCTTGAGAATGCAAAAGAGGATGTGCACATCTCCTTCTTAATGGGGAAGTCGCGTGTCGCACCCCTGAAGCAAACGACCATGCCAAGGTTGGAACTAACTGCAGCAGTGCTTGCGGTGCGTATGGATAAGCTTATCAAAACAGAATTGCAGCTCACACTTGAGAATTCTGTATTCTGGACTGACAGTACATCCGTACTGAAATACATTAAAAATGAAAACAAAAGATTCAAGACCTTTGTAGCCAATAGGGTGAGCACAATAAGAGAACTTACAAAGGTACAGCAATGGAGACACATTGACACTAAACTCAACCCAGCAGACTGTGCATCTCGTGGGTTAAAGGCTAGTGCACTACTTCACTCCACCACTTGGCTTGATGGTCCAGACTTTCTTAAGCTTCAAGAATGTGAATGGCCCAATTCTGACTTTGTCCCACAACAGTGTGGTGATGACGATGTGGAAGTGAAAAGAGATGTTGTCGTCATGGCAACAATAGCTATTGAACAGAATCCTACTCATGACTTCATACAGTATCATTCAAAATGGAGTAAGCTTCTCAGAGCAGTTGCATGGATGCTGAAGCTGAAAACTATGCTCTTGCGCTTAAGTCGGAAAAGAAAAGAAATGATGCTGAATGTGAATGTTAAAGATTCTAATGAAAGTAAACCATGCCAAATGAGAGACAGAAATGGTTAAAGCAAAAGAGAAACTTTGTGTGTGGAGATATTGTTTTGGTTGCAGATCCTAATGCACCAAGGGGATCTTGGGTGTTGGGTAGAGTGATTGATGCACACAAAGACTCAAAGGGAATAGTTCGTAGTGTAACTTTGAAAACAAAGACAAGTGTTGTTGACCGTCCAGTAGCAAAACTGTGTTTATTGCTGGAAAACGACATGTGAATATGTAAATATCATGGTTTTTGTGATTTGAATGAATGCACACATGTACACTCTACACTGATATCTCGTGCATCCACATGGACTATGCGTCACAAAAGGACTGCCGTCTGCAGCGTACACACATGCGTACACATACACATACACTACATACACACATGGACAAAATGGACTCTTGTATGAGCAGTGCCTCTTATGGCACAATGGACTTTATGGACCCTCAACTGAATTATTGTGAAAAAAAAAAAAAAAGGAACTTGTATTGAATGACTATGTACTACATTGATATTCATATTGTTTTGAATTATGATTATGGATTGAGAGAAATGTATGGCTCCATATTATTATTAGTTTATTATTGTACCTTACCTGGTAGCAATAAGGGGGGTGATGTGTAGGAGCCATTTGGTTATTGGATTTTTCTGTGATGATGACACCTGCTGGCTGATGTATATTTGTGATAGACCTTTTACTTGATCATGGCACACAAAGGGTTAAATGGGCCTAATTGGCTCACCTGTCACCTGTCTTGATTAGCAAGCCTGTTTAGACAAAGGACTGTGATCAGAGTAGAGTAAGGAATGTTGGAGACGCCAGCAGGCGAATGGTTTTCAATTGTTTATATTGTTTATATTGATATGGAAGTTTATTTGATATGGAACCTGATACGTTTGATTTATTTTGTAAAGTTGAAGTAAACGGACTTTAATTTACTACATTTTTGACGTAAGTTTTTGGAACTATTGAAACCCCTGAGGCGTCAAGATGATGAAGTGACTTATTGGAAGGCACTACAGTGTGTGTGTGTGTGTGTGTGTGTGTGTGTACCGGTCAGGTAAGATGGTCTCTAGTGCTCTAGTATAGTACGGTAGCAGCAGGTTGACTCCCTTCAGGTCGCTGCAGAACAGGGAGGTGGAGTTGAGCAGGATGCTGGAGAGAACCGGCCGACACAGGAACTCCGTCACCTGCAGACCCTGGATTAGAACCATGTAGAACCTGCGGGGAGAGAGAACGCAGTCGTCATGGGAGCCGTTCAGAACCTGAAGGGTTTGAGAGAGTCACACACACACACACACACACACACACACACACACACACACACTTAGCTGGTCAGGCCAGGGCCACTCACCTGGACAGGTAGACGGGCAGGATGCTCTCTCCAATGAGAGAGTTGCACACACACACACACACACACACACACACACACACACACACACACTTAGCTGGTCAGGCCAGGGCCACTCACCTGGACAGGTAGACGGGCAGGATGCTCTCTTCCATGAGAGAGTTGCACACACACACACACACACACACACACACACTTAGCTCATCAGGCCAGCCACTCACCTGGACAGGTAGACGGGCAGGATGCTCTCGCCGGTGCGCTTGCTGCAGAAGATCCTGCAGAGGGCGCCAGATGCCTCGGCGCGTCCGGCCTCGTAGCTGTCGGGGAGCTCGTGGGCGTCGAACAGCGGGTTGGACACCAGGGAGTCCCCCGACAGCGCCGACAGCTGGGAACCCTTACGCCTCAACTCCAGCCCCACGCCCGACACCACCGCTGCACACACACACACACACACACACACACACACACACACACACACACACACACTTAATACTGCAACTCCAGCCCCACGCCGGACACCACCGCTGCACACACACACACACACACACACACACACACACACACACACTTAATACCCCAACTCCAGCCCCACGCCCGACACCACCGCTGCACACACACACACACACACACACACACACACACACACACACACACACACACACACACACACACACACTTAATACTGCAACTCCAGCCCCACGCCGGACACCACCGCTGCACACACACACACACACACACACACACACACACACACACACACACACACACACACACACACACACACACACACTTAATACCCCAACTACAGACCCATGCCAGACACCATCACTGCGCAGTGCGCACACACATGCACGCGCGTACACATGCACACAAATGGCTCATTAAAACTCACTGTTCAAAGAAACACACACACACACACAAATATTACACTTTTAGCTGCAACGGAAGGCATGCATGTCCATGCACACAGCCATGCACACATACACACACACACACACACACACACACACACACACACAGTCATAACATGACATCAGAACATTCTCCATATTTTTCTGCAAAGCACACACACATCTCTCTAATGTACGCTAAACATCTAAGATGTTCCTCCTTCAACAAACACACACACACACACACACACACACACACACACACCCCTCTCTGATGGACACTTAACATCTAAGATGTTCCTCTTTCAAACTGAGTTCAATGAGAATGAGTTCCACGACCACCATCATGGCACTGAGTAAACACACACACACACACACACACACACACATACACACACACTACTGAGTAAACAAATGCCTAACACACACACACACACACACACACACACCACTGAGTGAACACAAGCCTAACAGACACACACACACACACACACACACACACCACTGAGTAAACACATGCCTAACACACACACACACACACACACACACACACACACACACCATTGAGTAAACACATGCCTAACACATGACAACAACCAATCAAAACAATAGAACATAACAGAACAATGGTGACCAAATGGAAACTCAAAACAGGAAGTGGTGAGAGCGCCATCCCACAAGTGCATGCTGGGAAACTGAGTATTTGAGCATCACTGCGCACACCAGAGAACAGAAATATGAAACTCAAACCAACAGCACGTTGAGTGACACATTCCACACAGCTGACTGCAGTTAGAGACACAGAGAACAGAGGCTCCTACTTACAGGACTTATAAGAGAGCAGAATTTGGATAAAGGTTGCTGAGAGATGAACCAACAGCACACAGAGAGAAGGAGAAGGAGAGGAAGAGAGGAAGAGAGGAGGAGAGGAACGGAGAGATTAGAGGAGAAATCAGGAGTGTTTCTCTCAAACTAGCGCTAGAAAGATCTGCACTCTAGTGCACCAAACACACACACACACACACACACACACACACAGAGAAAACACACACGCAGTTCTGAAGTGACTTGATTGAAGGCATAAGTAGACTTCTTCAACCATACATGTTGGTGCACAACTTTTATCACCGGGATTGTCCTAGCAGCACCAAAAACCGTTGTGTCCGCACGGAGCTGTACTCATTGGCTGGCGTACGGCCAAAAAAAAGCCTGAATCAATGAGGGCGTTTATTAAGCTGCAAAGTACAGTAAAGTGATGTGCAGTGGGGGCCACATTTCCATATGTTTAGCAACTCTATTCTAAAGTGGTGTGCAGTGGGGGCCACATTTCCATATGTTTAGAAACTCTATTCTAACGTGGTGTGCAGTGTGCAGTGGGGCCACATTTCCATCTGTTTAGCAGCTCTATTCTAAAGTGATCAGTAGGGGCCACATTTCCATCTGTTTAGCAACTCTATTCTAAAGTCATGTGCAGTAGGACATATTTCTATTTGTTTAGTAGCAACTCTATTCTAAAGTGATGTGCAGTACAGAGCTAAATCAAGGAAGG
>NC_085000.1:33734836-33737336 GCF_963854185.1 Sardina pilchardus | reverse complement strand
ATACCTGTGGCCACACCAAACCCCTTGTCCTTCACCTCAGCCTTGCCATACCTGGGCAGGTGACCGCACCTCATACCTACAGATGACCACACCTGAGTCTGACCACACCTCATACCTACAGATGACCACACCTGAGTCTGACCACAGCGGCGTCCCACACCTCAGCCTTGCTACACCTGGGCAGGTGACCGCACCTCATACCTACAGATGACCACACCTGAGTCTGACCACAGCTCATACCTAGAGATGACCACACCTGAGTCTGACCACACCTCATACCTACAGATGACCACACCTGAGTCTGACCACACCTCATACCTACAGATGACCACACCTGAGTCTGACCACACCTCATACCTACAGATGACCACACCTGAGTCTGACCACACCTCATAGCTACAGTACAGATGACCACACCTGAGTCTGACCACACCTCATAGCTACAGTACAGATGACCACACCTGAGTCTGACCACACCTCATAGCTACAGTACAGATGACCACACCTGAGTCTGACCACAGCGGCGTCCCTCGGCTGCCTCACCTGGCATGTTGCACTGCCCCTCACCTGTTCAGACGCCGGCTCTCCACCTGTAGAGCGGAATACTGCAGCAGGTTCAGGCAGGTACTGTACCTCCAGCTCACACACACACTCTGTCCTCAGTGGCAGGTACCTCCAGCTCACACACACACTCTGTCCTCAGTGGCAGGTACCTCCAGCTCACACACACACACACACACTAACCTCAGTGGCAGGTACCTCCAGCTCACACACACACACACTAACCTCAGTGGCAGGTACCTCCAGCTCACACACACACACACACACTAACCTCAGTGGCAGGTACCTCCAGCTCACACACACACACACACACTAACCTCAGTGGCACAGAGACGCATACTGCGCACTTCACACTTCACACTTCATTATCTACTGTTTGCACACATACAGCAGCCCAGCGGCCTCCACTGTTTGTGTATCAACAGGTGGCTACTCCATGGTGTCCCGTCATGTGTGTGTGTGTGTGTGTGTGTGTGTGTGTGTGTGTGTACTCCATGGTGTCCCGTCATGTGTGTGGAAACGACTGTGTTTGTGTGGCGTGTGTGTGTGTGTGTGTGTGTGTACTCCATAGTGTCCCGTCATTATTGTGGAAACGACTGTAGATGAGCCAGAACGTGAGGACACACAGACCGCTCGTCACCTGGCCAGTCCCATGCAGACAGTTCAAGGGAAGCTCCAGCCTAACAGCAACCTAGGACATCAACTGTTATCTATTTCTCAAATATATGTTTGCGCTTGCTTATAATACATCAAATCTTAATCTCAATCTAATCTAATCTAATCTGGCATGCTGGTGAGTCTGGTCGTCTGGATCAGTGCTGCCGTCGCTGGATTACCACCAGACTACGCCGTGTCCACGGAAAACACCGGAACTAACCAGCAGCGGTGAACTAATCTACGCCTGGACTAACCAGCAGTGGTGATGTCATGAACTAATCTGCGCCTGGCCTAAACCAGGGCAATAAGCAGGCAAGGGGGCATTTTCATAACCACACTAAGCATCCTGATAAGCTAAAGCAGGGCAATAAGTAGGCAAGGGGGCATTTTCATAACCACACTAAGCATCCTAATAAGCTAAAGCAGGGCAATAAGCAGGGCAATAAGCAGGCTTAGTGTGGCATTTTCATAACCACACTAAGCATCCTAATAAGCTAAAGCAGGGCAATAAGCAGGCAGGGGGGGCATTTTCATAACCACACTAAGCATCCTAATAAGCTAAAGCAGGGCAATAAGTAGGCAGGGGGGGCATTTTCATAACCACACTAAGCATCCTAATAAGCTAAAGCAGGGCAATAAGTAGGCAGGGGGGGCATTTTCATAACCACACTAAGCATCCTAATAAGCTAAAGCAGGGCAATAAGTAGGCAGGGGGGGCATTTTCATAACCACACTAAGCATCCTAATAAGCTAAAGCAGGGCAATAAGTAGGCAGGGGGGGCATTTTCATACACACTGAGCATCCTAATAAGCTAAAGCAGGGCAATAAGTAGGCAGGGGGGGCATTTTCATAACCACACTAAGCATCCTAATAAACTAAAGCAGGGCAATAAGTAGGCAGGGGGGGGCATTTTCATAACCACACTAAGCATCCTAATAAGCTAAAGCAGGGCAATAAGTAGGCAGGGGGGGCATTTTCATACACACTGAGCATCCTAATAAGTGAACACGAGTCGGCCTACTACAGGATAGTATTATATTGCATCAACACATCAGCAGCTGACGCTGAATATCTTCCTAAATTAAGAGTTGGATTCATAAGGTCTAAGAAGACGGGTTCCTCAATCGATGGCTCCATGTGTGTGCAACACAGAGGGAGAGATGTGGACTGTGTTGCTGGTCAGCTAGGTGCTCCGCCACACACACACACACACACACACACACACACACACACACACACACACACACACACACACACACACACACACACACACACACACAC
>NC_085000.1:33727336-33729836 GCF_963854185.1 Sardina pilchardus | reverse complement strand
GTGTGTGTGTGTGTGTGTGTGTGTGTGTGTGTGTATGTATGTATGTGTACAGTATGTGTGTGTGTGTGTGTGTGTGTGTATGTGGGCAGTATGGATGTGTGTGTGTGTGTGTGTGTGTACAGTATGTGTGTGTGTGTGTGTGTGTGTGTGTGTGTACAGTATGTATGTGAGTGTGTGTGTGTGTGTGTGTGTGTGTGTGTGTGTGTGTGTGTGTGTGTGTGTGTGTATGTACGTATATGTATGTGTGTGTGTGTGTGTGTGTGTGTGTGTGTGTGTGTGTGTGTGTGTGTATGTATGTATGTGTACAGTATGTGTGTGTGTGTATGTATGTATGTGTACAGTATGTGTGTGTGTGTGTGTGTGTGTATGTGGGCAGTATGGATGTGTGTGTGTGTGTGTGTGTGTACAGTATGTGTGTGTGTGTGTGTGTGTGTGTGTGTGTGTGTGTGTGTGTACAGTATGTATGTGAGTGTGTGTGTGTGTGTGTGTGTGTGTGTGTACAGTATGTATGTGAGTGTGTGTGTGTGTGTGTGTGTGTGTGTGTGTGTGTGTGTGTGTGTGTGTGTGTGTGTGTGTGTGTATGTATGTATGTGTACAGTATGTGTGTGTGTGTGTGTGTGTGTATGTGGGCAGTATGGATGTGTGTGTGTGTGTGTGTGTGTGTACAGTATGTGTGTGTGTGTGTGTGTGTGTGTGTGTGTGTGTGTGTGTGTGTGTGTGTACAGTATGTATGTGAGTGTGTGTGTGTGTGTGTGTGTGTGTACAGTATGTATGTGAGTGTGTGTGTGTGTGTGTGTGTGTGTGTGTGTGTGTGTATGTACGTATATGTATGTGTGTGTGTGTGTATGTACGTATATGTATGTGTGTGTGTGTGTGTGTGTGTGTGTGTGTGTGTGTGTGTGTGTGTATGTATGTATGTGTACAGTATGTGTGTGTGTGTATGTATGTATGTGTACAGTATGTGTGTGTGTGTGTGTATGTGGGCAGTATGGATGTGTGTGTGTGTGTGTGTGTGTGTACAGTATGTGTGTGTGTGTGTGTGTGTGTGTGTGTGTGTGTGTGTACAGTATGTATGTGAGTGTGTGTGTGTGTGTGTGTGTGTGTGTACAGTATGTATGTGAGTGTGTGTGAGTGTGTGTGTGTGTACAGTATGTATGTGTGTGTGTGTACAGTATGTATGTATGTATGTGAGTGTGTGTGTGTGTGTGTGTGTGTGTACAGTATGTATGTGTGTGTGTGTGTGTGTGTGTGTGTGTGTGTGTGTGTGTGTGTGTGTGTGTGTGTGTGTGTGTGTGTGTGTGTGTGTGTGTGTGTGTGTGTGTGTGTACCTGGAGGTGAGTGCGGCTACGACGCGGCTCCACTGCTCCACCACTTGGGGGCGATGTCTCCAGTTGGCCACCATCTCGCGCGCCGTCTTCCAGTAGGGGGGGGAGGGGAAGGAGCGCAGGCAGGCCAGCAGCCACACCTCAAACAACACGGCCACCAGCCGCTCAGCTAGATGCTCAGCCACGCCGCCTACACACACACACACACACACACACACACACACACACACACAGATTACTGACCAGCAGCCACACCTCAAACAACACGGCCACCAGCCGCTCAGCTAGATGCTCCGCCACGCCTCCTACACACACACACACACACACACACACACACACACACACACACACACACACACACACACACACACACACACACACACACACACACACACACACACACACACACACACACACACACACACACACAGAGATTACTGACCAGCAGCCACACCTCAAACAACACGGCCACTAGCCGCTCAGCTAAGTGCTCCGCCACGCCGCCTACACACACACACACACACACACACACACACACACACACACACACACACACACACACACACAGATTACTGACCAGCAGCCACACCTCAAACAACACGGCCACTAGCCGCTCAGCTAAGTGCTCCGCCACGCCGCCTACACACACACACACACACACACACACACACACACACACACACACACACACACACACAGATTACTGACCAGCAGCCACACCTCAAACAACACGGCCACTAGCCGCTCAGCTAGATGCTCCGCCATGCCACACGCACACGCGCACGCGCACGCGCACGCGCGCACACACACACACACACACACACACACACACACACACACACACACACACACACACACACACACACACACACACACACACACACACACACACACACACACACACACACACACACACACAGAGATCAGGTTACTAAAACCTGCAGCCACACCTGAAACCGCAGAGTCAGGGCTTGAATCAAAGAAAATGCCTGAAAATTTTAAGCTCTGAACTTATGCACCCAAACAAGGCCGCCCAACAAACACAGTGTACACACACACACACACACACACACACACACACACACACACACACACACACACACACACACACACACACACACACACACACACACACACACACACACATAGTGCTGCCACGATTAATCGACATAATC
>NC_085000.1:33692336-33702336 GCF_963854185.1 Sardina pilchardus | reverse complement strand
CCCTTATCATGCCGCGCTGCATGGACACACTCTGTGGTGAGATGACCCCCCCCCCCCCTTAATCCCTACCCCCCCCACTTAATCCCTACCCATACCTCTCTTAATCCCCCCCCCGCCCCCATATCATGCCGCGCTGCATGGACACACTCTGCGGTGAGATGACCCCCCCACTTAATCCCTACCCATACCCCCATACCCCTTAATACCCCCCCATACCCCCATACCCCTAAATACCCCCCCATACCCCCCCTTATCATGCCGCGCTGCATGGACACACTCTGTGGTGAGACCCCCCCCCCTTAATACCCCCCTCTCTTAACCCCTCCCCACTTATCACAGTGAGATCCACCCCCCCCTTAATACCTCCCTCTCTTAATACCCCCCCTTAATCCCCCCCCCTTATCATGCCGCGCCGCATGGACACTCTGTGGCGAGATGAACACCTCCCCTTAATACACCCCCCCCTTAATCCCTACCCATACCCCTTAATACACCCCCCCTTAATCCCAACCCATACCCCTTAATACACCCCCCCTAATCCCTACCCATATCCCCTTAATCCCTACCTATACCCCTAAATCCCCCCCCCCCTTAATCCCTACCCATACCCCTTAAAACCCCCCCCCCCCGTTATGGTTATTGCTTATCTTACTATGGTTATTGCGTATGTTGTTATGTTATTATGTTATTATGCTATGGTTATTGCTTACGTTATTGAGTTCTGATCACGGCTTATGTCATGATGTAATTATGCTGGTCATAGCAAATGCAATTTCATGAGCACCCAATGGTTTCTCAGCATCACTTCCTGCTGCATATGTCTTTGTGTACCTTTACTGCACGCTGGCTGGTGTGAGGCATTACAGCATCAGTTAAATGACTAATGTAGATGTACATGTGTAAACATGTAGTTTAAATGTAAATGCCCCCCCCCCCAGGCCCCGAGGAGCAGGAGCTGCCCTCTGAGGAGCCCGACCTGACGGAGAGCTGGGCCACACACTTGACCCCCTCCCCCGACGCTCCCGGAACTGCCCCCCCACTGCCCCCGCACGCCACCCCAGCGGACAACGGCCCCCCGGAGCTCATCCCCAGCTCCAGCTCCAGCCCCGGCGCTGCAGGAGAGGGGGCCGCAGGTCAGGAGGAGGCCGGGCCGGAGGGCACGTCTGTGGGGCAGGAGGGGGCCGGGGGCAGCCCCGGGCTGGAGGAGATCGGCCGCAGCCTGGACGAGGCGCTGATGACCCTGGAGGTGCTGCTGGACACCCAGACGTCCAGGAGCCGCGTGATGGTGAAGTCCCGCGACAACAAGAGCGACAACAAGGCCGTGCAGGCCAGCGGGGCGGAGCAGGGGGCGTGGTCAGGGACGCTGCTTCTGATTGGTCTGGCTCTGTGCCTGGTAGCTTAAGAGCGCTGGGATTTGATTGGATGTGATGGTACCACAGGACAGGATGTGGAAGGGGCAGGTGAGAGTGTTGGGGGGGGGGGGGGGGGGGGGGGTGTGACTCCACGGTTGCACGAGAGACGCACGCAGATGTGTGTTTCTAGCTTGTGGTTATCAAGGTGCAAAGCTTCGTAGGCTAGACCGTATACAGTATACACAGTTCCAGCTACATGTGTGTGTGTCACACTGCCTTCTCTCCCCATAGTGTCGCTCCCGAGTCTGCATTGCTCATATTTGCGTACAATAGACCTCTAGCAAGTCTGCGCTGCTTAGCTGGTAATGCAACGCCACGTGCTGCTTGTTGCTGTACATTGCCCTCCGTCACGGAAAAGCAAGCTGGTTTCCTGCATGTTTACATTATCCAGGCAATGCAAATAGTTCATGAATAAAGACATGTAAGGCCATTCAGTCATGTGGAGCCTTGCTGGGTCCAATTAGCTTTAGATAGTGCTGGATATCTGGAGGGAACGTTATGTCTGTTCTGATTAGCTTAAGATAGTGCCGGATATCTGGAGGGAAAGTTATGTCTGTTCTAGTTCCCATGAGCTTTTCACGCTGGAAACATTTGAAGTGCTTTATGTGTATAAATACATATCAACATACAGTATATCATTTACATGAGTATCTGTTTACAAGTTTACAAATCTCCTGAATTTATGTCTTGTTTTATATACCGATATGACTTTACAGCAGTTGTATATACTGTAGTGTGATGTCTAACAGAAGAATGCCACATTTTTATTTTGTCTGAAGACATCTTCCATATAATTTTGAATTGCCATTAAGGCTGATGAACATCAGATATCAAATATTGCTGGCCATGCTGTGTTAGTGTACCGAAATATGTTCTATATCTTAATTCATTTAGACACATCATGGATCATTTCACAGGAATATATTTTACGTTTGACACCTCCCAAGCCCGGGGCCATATCTTATTGACGAGTGTAATCACAAGGAAGTCTGGCTCGGCCTCAGACTTGTCTACGGTTCATTCCAGAGCTCGGAGTGGTTTCCAGCCTTGGTGATGGGAGACGTTTCCATGGCGATGTCACACACAGTGACATCTGGGTTCTGTTGAGGGACTTATACCTTCATATTTTGGGTGGTGAACTTTACATAATGTAGCCTTTCCGTCTCATGTATGTGTAGAAAAGCATTAAGAGAGTACAGTATGCTGGACCTTGTTTTGTAAAGGAAAGAAGATGTAAACACAGAAGTGTGCCTGTGAGCACCATTTTAGGCAGGCGGCTAGAGTGAATAGCAGACTACTCCTGCAGTTGCACAAGAGAGCCTGATGATTTTATTGAACTCAGATGACTTCTGCTAACACCCAGAATACAAATAAATCTAATGAGTATAAATCTTACTGTCTGTAAGTGTACTTACACCTGTGTGTTTATGTGTGTGTGTGTGTGTGTGTGTAAAATTGAGACACATATTCAAGAGACATGTTCAAGTCAATATTATCTTTATGAAATCTGAACACAAGTTGAGTGTGTGTGTGTGTGTGTGTGTGTGTGTGTGTGTGTAAAATAGAGACACATATTTAGGTCAATATTATCTTTATGAAATCTGAACACAAGTTGAGTGTGTGTGTGTGTGTGTGTGTGTGTGTGTGTGTGTGTGTGTGTGTGTGTGTGTGTAAAATAGAGACACATATTTAGGTCAATATTATCTTTATGAAATCTGAACACAAGGCAAGGAGGACACCAGGAAACACTTCTGATAGATGATGACACTGCATGACATCATCACCACCTGGCACGTGACCTTACAGTGACGCGCCACGATGGAGCAAGGTCATCAGGGGTCATCGGGGGTCATGAGGGGTCATCAGGGCTGAGGACTGACCTCAGGGGGCAACACACCTTCAACTACGCCACTCATGAACACACACACACACACTCACGAACACTCATGAACACACACACACACACTCATGAACACACACACACACACACACACACACTCATGAACACACACTCACGAACACACACACTTATGGAAGGATGAGGAGAACAGCAACAGAAAAGAGTCAGAATTTACAGTAAATTACACTAAACTGCTGAACTACCATGGCAACCCCAACATGGCCTCAGGTTGACCTGTGCGTGCGCACACACACACACGCGCGCACACACACACACACGCGCACACACATATACACACACACGCGCACACACACACACCTTGTTTAAAGGCTTCATCAGAGGAAGATGGTGTCACCTGGAGGCTAACGGCACATCACACCTGCTCTCTGTGCCATCACAGGTGCTCAGTCATCACCTGTCCACCAATCAGAGCTCACTGTGTCATCACCTGTCCACCAATCAGAGCTCACTGTGATGAAAACGCCAGTCAGAGACCCCAGCATACAACTGGACAAATATCTGTGTCTCTTTAGGGCTGAACCCCCACTCCCCACCCGCCCTGTCTCTTTAGGGCTGAACCCCCACTCCCCACCCGCCCTGTCTCTTTAGGGCTGAACCCCCACTCCCCTCTCCCCACCCGCCCTGTCTCTTTAGGGCTGAACCCCCACTCCCCACTCCCCACCCGCCCTGTCTCTTTAGGGCTGAACCCCCACTCCCCACTCCCCACCCGCCCTGTCTCTTTAGGGCTGAACCCCCACTCCCCACTCCCCTCCCGCCCTGTCTCTTTAGGGCTGAACCCCCACTCCGCACCCGCCCTGTCTCCAACACACAATGGCCCTCCATGACAGGAGATGACAGCCATGATCAAGCACCGTAATCTGGCACGAATCTGGCTGTAATCTGTGTGTGATCCCACCGTAATAAGGCCTAATCTGGCTGCAATCTGTGTGTGATCCCACCGTAATAAGGCCTAATCTGGCTGCAATCTGTGTGTGATCCCACCGTAATCTGGCCCCAGAGGTGCTACAGGGAGTAGGGGCTGGAGATTAGGAGATTAGGAGATTAGGGGACGGAGGAGACGATCACTAGAGGCTCTGAGATGGACTCTGCTAAAGGATCATCGCCTCCTCATTCCATCACCGTAGTAACCATCCCAGCGCATAGGGAATGTAGTGACTATTGATATGAGCTAGATATGGGGACACACACTCACAGAACTCTATTTAGGAATCATCACCTATATATGTATATATATATATATATATAATTTATATTTATATTCCATACCATGATATAGATAGAGCTAGAGATATAGATATGCTCACACTACCATGTGCTCCCACTCAATGTGATCTGACTCATTTCAACATCTATGGTGCTGGCGCTGGTCAAAGCCTTTACATGGACATCTACTGCAGCAGACCCATAAGGCATCCGACTCTGAGACACACCTGAGCAACACACCTGGGCCACACCTGGCACACACCTGGCACACACACACCTGGGACACACACACCTGGGACACACCTGGGACACACCTGGGCCACACACACACCTGGCACACACACACCTGGCACACACACACCTGGCACACACCTGGGCCACACACACCTGGGCCACACACACCTGGCACACACACACCTGGCACACACACACCTGGCACACACACACCTGGCACACACCTGGGCCAGATGAAGGGGCATGATCAAGACCAGATTCAGGCGAAGATCAGGTCAAGACCCCTATCAGATCCCTATCAGATCCAATCTAAATCCAGACCAGCTGCAGGTCAAGACCAGGTGTAAACCAGGACCTGGGACAGACCTGGGACAGACCTGAGCCAGACCCGGGACAGACCTGGGACAGACCCGGGACAGACCTGGGACAGAGCCCTGGGCACTGCTGGAGCTGCTCTGGGCTCCACAGGAGGACAACAGCAAACACACAAACTAAACGCAGTGACACTAAATGAAACTAAACAAAACAGATGAGTAGAAAAAAAAGTTTTGGCATGAACATTTTACAAGAAACCAGCAAGAGAGAGATGAAGAGTTAGATTAAAGAAAGTGCTGAAACGTTAGATTAAAAACTATACATATAAAAATAAAGCTGTGGAAGATCAAACAAATCAATAATATTCAGTAATAAAGATTTAAATAAATTAGTGCAACAGCCGGTAAACTGAGCATGAGTTAGATGACTGTGTTCAGTCCATGGGAGTCCACACTGAAGTGACTCTGTGATAAATAGCTCACTACAAAGCAACTCTGCGTTGGACATGTTACGGATCAAACGATACGGCAACACAACAGAACAGAACAGAACAGAACACAACAGAACAGAACAGAGGTGAGACCCGCCCTGCGAGAGGACCAGACAGCACCGCTGTGGGTACATATGCCAGCCACACCACCGGGGGGCGCTAGTGCTACAGGGCACTGCAGCGGGCACGACTGATGACTGGAGGAGTGGCACTGATGCAGGGAGGGCATGGAGGTGGCACACACACACACACACACACATACACATGGGGAGGAGGAGAGGAGGAGAGGAGAGGAGAGGAGAGGAGAGAAGGAGGGGAGGAGAGGAGAGGAGAATAGAGGAGAGGAGAGGAGAGAGGGAGGGGAGGAGAGGAGAGGAGAATAGAGGAGAGGAGAGGAGAGGAGAATAGAGGAGAGGAGAGAAGGAGGGGAGGAGAGGAGAGGAGAGAGAAAGGGATAAGATAAGAGAAGGGAGGGAGAGGAGAGAGGGATGAAGATAAAGGTGAAGAAAAAAGAGAGGGAGGATTAGAGGTGAAGAGGAGACAGAGGAGAAGGGCGCTCGGTAGATGTGGGGTTATTCCTGAGAGAAGGGGTCACAGCACGTGCTAGGGTCAAGGTCAATGAAAGGTCAAGGGTCAAGGACTGAGCACCTTGTTATTAATCAGAGTAGGGGTTAAAGGTCAAAGTTCAGGTGATGTCACAGGGAGAGGGTGTGGCTTCTCCAGACACAGGGCGGGCCCGTCTCAGCTGGGCGGGGCCAGTATCTGTGGGCGGGGCCAGTGTTTGTGGGCGGGGCTAATCAACCGGCAGGGCGGTCAGGGCGGTCACAGGCACTCGGCGGAAGAAGAAGCTGGAACCTCGGAACAGCTGACCCTGTGGACACACACACACACACACACACACACACACACACACACACACACACACACACACACACACACACACCCGCACACACACACACACACACACACACACACACAAGTAAACACACACACACACACACACACACACACACAAGTAAACACACACACACACACACACACACACACACACACACACACACACACACCCGCACACAAACAAGCACAAACACACATATTAGCTTATTCTCAGCATGTAAACATGTGATACCAAACCATTCTAGTGAAACACATCTTTCTGTTCTGGAGACAAATACAAATATTGTGCTATACTACTAAATGCCTTGAGACAGAGCTCTGCAGTGTGTGTGTGTGTGTGTGTGTGTGTGTGTCCTTATGTGCCTGTGTGTGTGTATCCTTATGTGCCTGTGTGTCAGTGTGTGTGTGTCTGTGTGAGAGTGTGTCTGTTTCAGTGTCTGTGTATCTGTGTCTGTGCATGGATGTGTGTGTTTGTCTGTATGCTTGTGTGAGAGGGAGATAGAGAGAGAGAGAGAGAGAGAGAGAGAGAGAGTGTGTGTGTGTGTGTGTGTGTGTGTGTGTGTGTGTGTGTGCGCATCTTTGTGAGAAAGGCTTCACCTGTTGGCTGAGGTGATTGAAGCAGTGGAGCCAGGACTTGAAGAGTGGGGAGTGGGGGGGCAGCCCAGCAGCGAGACTACAGGAGAGCAGAGACAACGTAATTACAACGTTAATACAACCTCATTATGGTGTTAATACAGACTACAGGAGAGCAGAGACAACGTCATTACAACGTTAATACAACCTCATTATGGTGTTAATACAGACTACAGGAGAGCAGAGACGACGTAATAACAACGTTAATACAACCTCATTATGGTGTTAATACAGACTACAGGAGAGCAGAGACAACGTCATTACAACGTTAATACAACCTCATTATGGTGTTAATACAGACTTCAGGAGAGCAGAGACATCACCACCACAACTCAATAACGCCAATACTCCTCATTATAGTGTAAATACAACGTAATTATCACGTTAATGTGTAAAGTGTAGGTGTAGTAGGGGGTTGGACTTTTGTATGTCTGTATGTTTTAATATTACTTTTATTATGTCCTGCCAGGGACTGCAGATGTAAATTAGCCCTAGGCTAACTCTGGTACAATACAGTACATGAAATGGCAACATTTATGTTTGAAATTGTACATGGTCCCTAATAAAAACTAACTAAATAAATAAATTAATTAATACAACCTCATTATAGCGTTAATATGATCTAATTATAACGTTAATATAACTTCATTACAACATATACATCCTCATTACAACGTTATATCAACCTCATTACAACATCAATACATCCTCATTACAACGTTATATCAACCTCATTACAACATCAATACATCCTCATTATGGCTGCTTCATCACCACAACATAAGTGCAATGTAGCTATAACTTCATTACAATCTTGGCTCTAACTGTTTAATACAACAAAGGGAACGGGAATATCTTGTAGAACACCACAGGATTTTCCCAGAATCCCCTCTGCTCACCCGCAGTTGTTGACAGCCATCAGGTCAGCCACCAGCATGAATGGATATGTTAGCACACTCACAGCGATCTGCATGAAGACACACACACAGTCATTTATGAAACACTTTTGCAAGGGATCTACCGTATTTTCCGGACTATAAGGCGCACTTAAAAGCCTTTCATTTTCTCAAAAAAAGACAGTGCGCCTTATAATCCAGAGCACCTTATATATGGAATAATTCAGGACCTCGAATTGATTTTGTGTGATACACGGCGCTCTGTCAAAATGTTATTGTGAACGCGTTTGATAAAGTTTGACTGACTGACTTATCGGTTTTGTTTCGCTTAATGCGCCTTATAGTCCAGTGCGCTTTATATATGAAAAAAGTTTGAAAATAGACCATTCATTGACAATGCGCCTTATAATCCAGTGCGCCCTATAGTGTGGAAAATACGGTATATGGAATTCTAAAATGGACAGTTCCGGTCCTTGATTGTGATTGGCTGAATCGCGTTCGATGCCATTGTAAATATCACGATATACACACACCTTGACCGCATATCGTTCTATAGTAATGCGCTACCACCAAACTAGCTCAAAAGTTAGAGTGGCTGCGTCTCCGCTTCGCGTCGTGCCTAACGGCCCTTAGCTGTTCGATTATACATTACAGTATAAACCACGGCCTATTGGGGCTTATTGCTTAAATAAATGGTGTACTGAGTGTACTGAACTGAGTGCACTGCAGTATGTATTGTCTACTGAGGTGAGTGTACCAAGGTTAGTGCACTGATTAGTGGACTGAGAAGAGTATACGGAGGTGAGTGGACTGGGGTTAGTAAACTCATTAGTGTACTGGGTAAATTAAGTGTGTACTGGATAAGTTAAGTGTGTAGTGGGTAAGTTAAGTGTGTACTGGATAAGTTAAGTGTGTACTGGGTAAGTTAAGTGTGTACTGGATAAGTTAAGTGTGTTCAGGTTAGTGTGCTGGGTGAGTTAAGTGTGTACTGGATGAGTTAAGCGTGTTCGGGTTAGTGTGCTGGATAAGTTAAGTGTGTACTGGGTAAGTTAAGTGTGAACTGGGTAAGTTAAGTGTGCACTGGGTAAGTTAAGTGTGTACTGGATAAGTTAAGTGTGTACTGGTTAGTGTACTGGGTAAGTTAAGTGTGAACTGGGTAAGTTAAGTGTGCACTGGATAAGTTAAGTATGTAGTGGATAGGTGTGTACTGGTTAGTGTACTGGGTAAGTTAAGCGTGAACTGGGTAAGTTAAGTGTGCACTGGATACTGTAAGTTAAGTATGTAGTGGATAAGTTAAGTGTGTACTGGTTAGTGTACTGGGTAAGTTAAGTGTGAACTGGGTAAGTTAAGTGTGCACTGGTACTGGTTTGTGTGCTGGGTGAGTTAAGTGTGTACTGGTTAGTGTACTGGATAAGTTAAGTGTGTACTGGATAAGTTAAGTGTGTACTGGATAAGGTAAGAGAGTGTACTGGATAAGGTAAGAGAGTGTACTGGGTAAGTTAAGTGTGCACTGGATAGTGTGCTGGGTATGTTAAGTGTGTACTGGATAAGGTAAGTGTGTACTGGATAAGGTAAGAGTGTACTGGATAAGTTAAGTGTGCACTGGATAGTGTGCTGGGTATGTTAAGTGTGCACTGGATGAGTTAAGTGTGCACTGGATAGTGTGCTGGGTATGTTAAGTGTGCACTGACCCCCATCACAAACTTGGTGTAGCTCCTGACGGCGGGGGCCTGGCTGAACTGCAGAGGAGACGGAGACAGAGGAGATCAGACCAGACGGAGCAACACAGCTGGAGCAAACACCTTTACACTCATACTCACACTCACACTCACACTCACACTCACACTCACACTCACACTCACACTCACACTCACACTCACACTCACACTCACACTCACAATTACACTCACACTCACACTCACACTCACACTCACACTCACACTCACACTCACACTCACACACTCACACTCACACTCACACTCACACTCACACTCACACT
>NC_085000.1:33677336-33687336 GCF_963854185.1 Sardina pilchardus | reverse complement strand
AGGGGACCCATAACTAGAGCTAAGGGGACCCATAACTAGAGCTAAGGGGACCCATAACTAGGGCTAAGGGGACCCATAAGTAGGGCTAAGGGGACCCATAACTAGGGCTAAGGGGACCCATGCAGAAACCAGAGTGGCCGTAAGCAGATGTCAGAGAGCAGAGGCCCTGTATCTCCCACGGGCACACGTGCAGTTATCAGTTCATCAGTCTATCAGCTGCAGAGCCTGCGCCGTTAACTCCAAAACAATCTGACGTCACGCATTAACTAAATATTCACCACAAATGTTTAGGCTGCATACATGTTCACACATATACGTTCGTATTAAAAGGTCTGCACACTCCACTGATATTAAGTATCCTTTGAAAAGGAGTCCATTCGTTAAGTAGGCTATTAGAGATATAAAAAGATAACCTATTAACTTTTAGCCTAGCCGACTTACTACACTGATCTACCTGTGAGTGATGAGGCTTACAGCGGTTTTACGGCCATAGCTATTTATTTATCCGAATTAATTAGCTAATACTAACACCCAACCGAGACGGCAGCTCGGATAGCGGTTGTTGTTTGAGTCGGTAATGCCAACACCGACAGGAGGAGACAGAATGTTCTCATCCGCAGGACTGGACGGGGCGGTCAGGAGAGGGACAGCGCGGCTGCGGCTTGGCACGGAGGTAACCGCTTTCTGCTCATGAGTGACCGGTGCACACATCACAGAATCCGTACCTGTATGAGGAGTTTGACGTACAGCAGCGGGTGTGTGATTGCTGTGACTCCGGCTCCGAGCAAGATGACAGCCGTGTCTGTGTCCACGGAGCTCGGGCTGCCCTCCCGGAGGAAGGAAGGCTCCGGCCGGTCTCGTGCCTCACCGGCGACGTTCTCGGGAGTAGCCATGACCTCCAGCGGCCAAACCTACGATATGGTGTACTGTAAGCGAAACACAACTGAATATAGTGAGCTCAAACAGTGATAAACAAACGCCTACACTCGGAGCGTAGTGCACTAGCAGCCGATGCTACTTTGAGCTGTAGCATAGTGTCAAATTAAAAGTCTGACTGCTCGTACAGTTGAAATGACAGCAGCATTGTAGGCAGAAGAACTGCTCAGTAGAGCAGTAGAACAAGAGGTTGACTGCCATTCAAGTTATTTATGTAGCCTAGCACTACATTTCAATCATTAGAATAAGAAATCCTGACTTGGCTTAAGATTCGCCAGACATGGGCTTAATAATAGCTAATAATTAAAATCCATTCACAAGACGGGGCATTAACTCCATAGACAATTAAGGCTGTTCATGCTTTAATATTTCTTGCAATGCTTCAAGAGCCATCCGAAACTGTTCTGTTTTTTTTTTTTTTTTTTAACATTGACAATAAGAGCTGACAGGGCCATTTTGAATTTGAATTTTGAGGAAATGCAGGAAGATCGGAAAGATTGGAAGTTTGATATTAAAACCATAACAGAGGAAGAGATGTAGTCCTGCTTAATTGGGAAATTAAGTTGCAACAGTGACCTGCCTTGTGCTTACACATGCACAGCTTGACACATGCAACAACGGCGACTTTTATTTTGATGTAACTAGTCACGTGACCTCGTTACTGGGTACAAGAGTACACGGGAAGTCACGGCTTCAGTCAAAGCACACTGTGGCATCAGAGGCGCGACTTCATCTGCTGTCATCACCAGACTGCGAGCAGGCGGCCCCCGATGGCATGATCTTTGGTCTGGATTAGGCTGCAATGGAGAGCGCTTATAAGGCCATGCTGTTGCCAACGTTTAATGTTCCTGAAACGGACCTATTTGTTATCAAGCTTCTTGCAAATGTGCAGAACAGACTTTTGAAAAAGAGTTTTATTCTGGGGACTTTGGGGAGGACCAAAGTCACTAAAATAAAGCAGATCAGTCAGTGTTGATGGATGTGGTATGGTGTTGCTGGTATATGAATAGGCCTACTACGTTTGATTAAACATGCAGAACTGAGAACCCATTTCCTCTAGGCTTCTGTTGAGTCTTCATCAGACAGGCTGCCTAAGTAGGCCTGTAGGCCCAGTCTAAATTGGATTCACATGAAGCACAGTTTGAATACTTTCACCAGCACAGTGACAAATCACAGGCCAGTTTAAATAATCATTTTCAAGTCAAGTCAAGTCACTTTATTTACAGTATATAGCACATTTAAAACAACAGCCGTTGACCCAAAGTGCTTCACAGGTAGAGTTATCTTACAAAAAAAGCATTAACAAAAGGAGAATATACATAATAAGTGTCGAAAACTGACAATAAGGCACAAGCCAGAAATAAAAGTTACAATGCTCATAAACTAAAGATAAAACATAATAATGAATAAATGAGTGAATGAGTAAATAAATAGACAAATAAATACATAAAAGGGCTATTAAAAAAAGTGCAAAATAAGGAAATACTAAAAACCAATAAAAATAAATAAATAACAGATAAATCTACAAAAATAAAATAGGACCAGAAACAATAAGAACACAAAAGTAATTTAAACAGAGCTAAAATCAAGGGTAAAAAGGTGGGTTTTCAGGCTAGACTTAAAACTGGAGATGGTTTTGCAGGACTTGACATGGGAAGGGAGGCTATTCCACAGTTTGGGGCCAGTAACTGAGAAAGCCCTGTCTCCTCTAGTTTTGAGACGAGCATGTGGGACTGTGAGGAGTTGCTGAGAAGATGACCTGAGTGACCTTGGGGCAGAGTAAGGAGTTAAAAGCTCTGTAATGTAATGTAAGATTTTCAGTGTGCTGTAATATTGTGTGCTTTTATACATCTGTTTTGTGTAAGTCATTCACCACTGGAGACCAGCCACCATGATAAAGGTGATGCAGACAAATAGGGAACAAGCTGTTCTTTTGAAGACCACTTGGGGGCACTGTTTCATCAGGAGTGGGAGAAAAGGCCTTTCAGAAGGATGTTGTAGATGTTGTCGATGTTGTTTCCATAGAACTCGATCGCACACAGTGACTGAAAAACAATGATGATAAAACAAGGGCTAGTTAAGTGATGGACCTTGGTTGGTGTAATTTGATAGATAAAGTTATTTCAAATGGCCAATTCAGTGGATGCTAATTTAGGGTTTAAAATGACACCATATGACTACTGAAGAATATATACTATAAGAACTACTGTGAGCAATCAGTTGGGCTAGTGTGGGGTGTGATTTGGTTTATGAGATGCATTACTGCCTGGGTGATTTATTTACTTAGCCTAATGGACTGGCTATAGTATACCCAACTCTGATTGGATGTTCTTGGTGAGGGGCTTCAGTTGGAATCAGCTGAGGGTTCCAGAATGGAAGATTAAGTGTTCTAAGAGACAGATGCAGAGGGATGGAGAGAGGGCACGTCCGAGGATGATGGAGGTCTACAAGTGCTCAAATAGACATACATCTCACACACACACACACACACACACACATATATAGGTACACACTAACCCGTGATTGTTGACAAGCAGGAGGACTTAAGGGAACCTCCTTGAACTCTTGATAATATCCCGGTTGATCTCCCATCTCCCGGTCCTGTGTCCTGTGTGGCACTAGGGGTCTCGGGCTGGGTGACGTGAGTGATCTTTCCCCGCTAGCGACGGAGAATAATCAGCGCCGTCACGGGAGCTCGTAAAAGTTAATTGGTTTTTAGGAGTGTGTCCCAGATAAGCTTGTGAGTCCACGCTACACACAGGAGAGCCCTTTGCTGCTTTACAAGGGATGGAACAAATGTCAAAAAAAAAACACCACACACACACACACACACCATTTCCCTCACAAACACACCTCCGATATACAGACACACACAGACTGGCTGAGCAACAGAATTGGCACAAGTGAGTGAGTGTGTGTGTGTGTGTGTGTGTGTGTGTGTGTGTGTGTGTGTGCGTGCGCGTCCGTTTGCTTTTGTGCGTGTGTGTGTGTGTGTGTTTGTGTGTGTGTGTGTTAGAGAGCAGACAGGGCTGTGGGGCCAAACGCATGAGTCTTCCTCCCTCCGCAGGTCTGCTGATTGCCCCACACGCTCCACACGCTCCACACGCTCCACACACTCCAGACGCATTGTGTGTGTCAATGGAACACTCTGCTACAGTCTGGAGCCGCTGCAGCTGGTCAAACACACTGATTGAGATGCAGTGGTCAGTCTGAAGGAGAAGATATGACTCACATGAAGACTCAACAAACACACACACACACACACACACACAAACTCAAATGGCAAACACACACACACATAGCAAACAATTTCACATGTAGGCAGACACAAACATTCACAACAAACATTCAAAGAAAGAAACACTACACTCTCACATAGAAACATGCACACACACACACACACACACACACAAACACACACACACACACACACACACACACACACACACACACACACACACACACACACACACACACACACACACACACACACACACACATCCAGTTCCCTGATCCATTGGCTCCAAGTCCTCCCACACCTCTTGCTCACCCAGTTCAACACTCAGAGCAAACACAGCGATAGCTGCTATTTATAAGGCGGTGATGCACAGTTCAACACTGCTCATGGTTTACATACAGCAACGCACTGCAACTGTGACGTGCAGTGACAGTCGAACACTCCCGCCATGGTCTAAATACAGCAACGCACTGTAACCACGCGACACACAGCACAGTTTAACACCCCATGTCTTAAATATAGCAACGCACACTAACCATTTAACATACTGGCACAGTTTATGGTAGATCTACTGGCAAATTCAGTATTGTTAAGCAGTGAAACATTTAGATCAAGACATCCCAGTGGTCAACCTCATTGCTATTAAAGCTAGCTCAGTGGTCAACCTCATTGCTATTAAAGCTACTGTAGCTCAGTGGTCAACCTCATTGCTATTAAAGCTACTGTAGCTCAGTGGTCAACCTCATTGCTATTAAAGCTAGCTCAGTGGTCAACCTCATTGCTATTAAAGCTACTGTAGCTCAGTGGTCAACCTCATTGCTATTAAAGCTACTGTAGCTCAGTGGTCAGCCTCATTGCTATTAAAGCTACTGTAGCTCAGTGGTCAGCCTCATTGCTATTAAAGCTAGCGTTACGGCCACTCATCGGTGGTTAAGCTACCACAGCAACAGACTCATTGAAAGCTGGCAGCGCTCAGACTCATCGATATTAAAGCTGGCGCCGCAGTCAGACTCATCACTGGTAAAGCTAGCACAGCGGTCAGTCTTCTAAAGCTAGCACAGCGGTCAGAGTCTTCTTAAGCTAGCATCGCGGTCAGACTCACTGGTAAAGTTAGCACGGCGGTTACTCATCGCTATTAAAGCTAGCATCGCGGTCAGACTCACTGGTAAAGTTAGCACGGCGGTTACTAATCGCTATTAAAGCTAGCGCCGCGGTCACTTATAGCTGGTAAAGTTAGCACGGCGGTCACTCATCACTGGTAAAGCTAGCGCCGGACCTTGGGTTAAACGCGGCCCTGTTCTAGCTGTTCAGCAGCAGATCTGGACCTGTGTGCTCAGTCTGCTCCTGTAACCTCAGAGCTCCTGTAACCCAGAGACATGATGCTCCCGTAACCCCAGAGCTCCCGTAACCCAGGGACATGATGCTCCCGTAACCCAGAGACATGATGCTCCCGTAACCCCAGAGACAAGATGCTACCGTAACCCCAGAGACAAGATGCTCCCGTAACCCCAGAGACGTGATGCTCCCGTAACCCCAGAGACAAGATGCTACCGTAACCCCAGAGACAAGATGCTACCGTAACCCCAGAGACAAGATGCTCCCGTAACCCAGAGAAATTATGCTCCCGTAACCCCAAGATGCTCCCGTAACCCAGAGAAATGATGCTGTGAGAGGAGACTGAGCGAGCGCTGGTCCCTCCAGGGAAATGATGCTGTGAGAAGAGAGATGAGCAAGCAGAGGTTATTTTCTGCAGGGGAGAGATTTGGAGAGAGATTGAGCATCATTATCATCATTATCACTCGTATGGCTCATGCTTTCCACAAGGGTGGAGAGCGCACTGACATTTCCTGCAGCAGTCAGGTAAGGCCTGGGGTCATGTAGTCAGGTAAGGCCTGGTCAGGTGAGGTCTGGTCAGGTCAGGTGAGGTCAGGTAAGGTAAGTAAATAAATAAGTAAGCAAGTATTTTTTTTATATGATGCATTTCACGTGCACAGAGTGCAACCCAAAGTGCTTAACACACAAGACAGAGACAGTGCCGAACGGAGTGGCATAGTCGCCAGCGTACCTGTGACAACAAGACATGAACAAACAAATTTACAAAATAACAAGATGACTCAAGACAAAAGATGCCAGACGGAGCGACGTAATCGCCAGCGTGACACCAAGACATACAAGACAACAAAAATCAAATCGATCTATTAATGAACGTCTGTCTGTGTGTCACTCTGTCTGTCCGTTCCACGCATAACTCTCGAACCACTCATTCGACTGACTTAAACAACCCTCCATTTTTGAAAATCTGTCAGTCAAACTGGCCAGGGCTGTGTCCACAAGGGGCAGAATGTGTTTCTTCTCTACCCTCATACAGGAACTGCCTGGTTGTTTTCCGATTTCTTTTTTCTGGAAATGACATGTCCATCTCTAGGTTTTCCGCTATCTCCCTAGCATCAATCTGAGAGGCAGCAAGTCCATTTTCCCTAAAATTCTCCAGATACACTCTCACTGTGCATGTTTCTCTTTTACAGTAAGTGTTTCAAGAGGAACAGTAGGGCTCTGGAGAATTTTGCTGCTCGGTTGATCTGGTACAAAATGTGGTACCAGATTACAGTGCACATTACAAAACTCCATTTCATGAGTTCATCCTTAATGCTGGTTGCCTTGGACAATGTCTCTGAGTCCTTCTTCTGCAATGAAAGTGTTTCGAGAGCAGACAAAGGTTGTATGATACCTGGCAGGTGGTAACGCACCACTTTCACACTGTCAATCCTAGCCTCCCATTTCTGACAAAGACTTTATGGTTAACTGTTTGACATGTTCCTCTAAAAGTGCCCAGCGTTGCACAGAGGAGCTAAAAAGATTGTACAATCTCTGGAGAACACCAAAGAAGGTAGTGGAGACTACATGATTTTGCAGCATCTGCTACAACCAGATTAAGAGTGTGACTACTGCATGGGACCTTCTCATTCATTTCTAATATTGAACCCCTTGTTTATGTCCCATCATGTTGCTACAATTATCGTATGATTGTCCACGACAGTCTGCAATGCTCAAGCTAAACTTGTCCAGCTTCTCAAGTAGTGTGTCACACAGACCTTTGCCTGTGGTGTCTTGAACATCAACAAATCCTACAAAATGTTCAGAGATAGATGCACCAACTGATGGCTCACAGTTCACTGCTCTCAAGACAACAGAAAGTTGCTCAGTGTGTCTGATATCATGAGTACAGTCCATTATGACGGAAAAGTACTTTGCCTTTTTGACCCTTTTGACTATCTCATCAATTACTTTGTCTCCAATTAGTGCTATGATTTCATTTTGGGTTTGACTACTGAGGTAGTGCACCATTGTTTCCTTGTTTTGGATCCTCAAATGTTCACTCATGATTGGATCAAATAATGCCATTAATTCAACCTGTGATAAGAAATGTCCATTGTGTGGGTCATAAAGTGCACTTGTATGCCCTCTCAAAGCATTAGTTCCTTTCAGCTAGGTGGCATATAATTGCAATCACTCTTCTTATAACTCCTCTCCAGTGATGCATCTCAAGATGCATTAAATCCCCTTTATTCTGATCAGTGGCTGTTTTGGTTTTGAGCCTCAGCTGTAGCTCATGCCAATTTGTCATTCAAGTAATGTGAGTGTTTGAATATTCATGTTCCTTCCTAAAACCTCTTAGTGTTAGCGCATTCTCTTGTTTACCAAAAAGTTTGCATGCAAAGCAGAACACAGAGTCTTTGCTAACAGAATACAGAAGCCATGTTTGCTGGATCTTCTCCCCATTTTTCATGACCATTTCATAGTTTTCTTTAGTAAATCTACGTGGATTTTTTCTCAGAATTCTGTGGGAATACTACATCTTTGATCTGTATAGGCCCTTTTGTGACTAATGCACACACTTCAGCATGACTAAGAACACCTGGCCATTTTAACTATAGGTTCCAAAGCTGCCATCTTTGCCCATATAAGGATTTCCGGGTGTTAATTGAAGCTAACTGGCTATGGCAAGTTGCATTGTAAGTTAGCTCTGAGGTAGCAAAGATCAAAGTGTGCCATCTTCACCTACCAAAGATCACAGTATGCACTTGAAGGCAGAGGACAAAACTCTTTAGCACAAAACGTCTGCATTTCCAATTTCTTCCTCCCCGTGAGAGTTTAACAGGTGCGAAAATTCAAAATCCCCATGTTATTTTCCCATAGAAAAAAATCTCAAGATACCGGATATCCTTATTTGGGCAAAGATGGTGGCCTTTTTGTAGGCGAACTTCAGAGGTCTATTGTAGCAGCAGGTGATGAGGGGCAGGAGTTCCTGTCCTGCTGGAGGTGGAGGTGGACGTTGCCGGAACGGATGTTTTCATCGTCAGCATTTTGGAGGGGCACTTTATCTGTCTGTGTTGTGGTAATAAATGGAAGTAATGATCCTGAGGAGAGATATGAGAGAGATGTTCATTGTTCTCCTTGGACGTAGCTTTCATTTTTCATTGCATCTTAGCATTCACTCCTTTAGTTAGACAAAATAGCATCATTTTTCAATAAGTCATTTACTGTTAATGTTATGCTTAAATCACTTACCACTGTCTGTCTTTCTTTCTTTCTTTTTGCTTTTTGCTTCTTCTTTCTTCTCTTCTTTTCACTACCGGATGGAAAGATTCTCTTCATTTTCCTTCAGCTTATTTTCCAATTCAACGTCACTAACTTTCACTTTCAAACTGTGAAGTGATCCACCTGGGCTGGATTTTGACTGGGCAAAGCCAATGTCAATCAATCAACATCGTATCCAATCGGACTTTTGATATGTAGTCGCATATCGCTCTATTATCTTTGATAGGCTATTTACGTTGGCACTTGATATTCGCCTGTTGCATCTACCGGGTGTAGCTAGTCATCCGATAATAATTGTGTTCATTTAAACATTTTTGTGACAAATAAACGTGTTCATTATATCGATTTCATAAGTATGCATTTTTTTTTTCCATTTTATTTTCCACTGGCCTTGAGTTTCCGGCGAACGTTTGCAAACCGTCTGAGGGGCTAGTTCTCCAGGAACATACAGTGGAACTTGACGTCAGTTTGACAAAGTCAGTCAACAATGCAATTATGGAATTTTAGAATGGCATGTTAACATTGAAATGTAACTGTTCAAAGGAAACATTTTCACCACTAACGTTCGCCACTGTTTGCCTGAATCAGAGACGGTTTATAAAGTAACTAGACAATCTTTGATTGAAGGCCCCCTAGCGGCACGGGGCTCCAGGCAGTTGCTTGCCTTGCCTGTTGACAAAGCGCACCCCTGGTCTCCAGGGTCGAGGGCAGGGTCTTGATCAGCCTTGTCCATGATGTCTCCAGGGTCGAGGGCAGGGTCTTGATCAGCCTTGTCCATGATGTCTCCAGGGTCGAGGGCAGGGTCTTGATCAGCCTTGTCCATGATGTCTCCAGGGTCGAGGGCAGGGTCTTGATCAGCCTTGTCCATGATGTCTCCAGGGTCGAGGGCAGGGTCTTGATCAGCCTCGTCCATGATGTCTCCAGGGTCGAGGGCAGGGTCTTGCTGCATTGTTAGTTGCACTGAAATGCCACCGCTCGAAACAGGCCACGTAGTGAACCTGGAAGGTTTCGAAAAACGGCCAGAGTAGCGATGCACACAGCGTCTCGCCTCCGGCGCAAGATCCCCGCTGCCTGGCAGTGATGGAGAGCCTCGTTGCTGAGAGTGGCGAAGGTGGAGGTGATGGAGAGCCTCGTTGCTGAGACTGGCAAAGGTGGAGGTGATAGAGAGCCTCGTTGCTGAGTGGCAAAGGTGGAGGACAGTTCCTGGAGATCAGCTGTGGTGTAACG